>NC_085863.1:418377-465877 GCF_034702125.1 Engraulis encrasicolus | reverse complement strand
TTTCAAAACATTCAATCTATTCATTAGATGGAGAATAGTGAAAAGACAACATATTAAGTGTTAAAACTGAGAAAAAATATTGTTTTGGGGGACATATGTACTCATTTCTAATTTGATAAATCCAACACGTCTCAAAAGAGTTGGGACGGGGACAATAAATGGCAGCAAATGTCGAGGAAGACTAAAAACAAAACAAAAGACAACACTTAACAGTTAAATACATTAACCGATGAGATGATTTTACATAAAAAACAGTGTTAATTCCTATCTTGGACATGATTTCACCAGCTTAAATGGTGGGTGTATTCCTTGCCATGTTTTGCAATGTTTTCCTTTCTGTAGTGCTTACAGTGTGACAGGTCTTGACCAAAAACCCACCATTTTATCACCTGCTGGTCCTTATGATGGAGCCAAACTGTTAAAACATATTAGAGAATGCAATTTGACCTTACTATGTGGCAGTAATCGAAGATGTGCCTTCAAAATATAATGCATGAGTGGCTTTTCATGCTGTTTAAAACCCATTTATACCATTCAGCACAGTATTTAACTCTACAGATGAGTGAGAACATCTTAACCAATGCACTACTGCACCCGCATGCCATCATGGAGGCTGACTTTTGAAGCTAGCACTAACACAAGTTGGATGGTCCATTTTTACTGTGGCACAGGATGTGCAATGCTCTATTATTGTCAAAAAGAATGGACTTCTACAACTTCTGCTGACTTCTGTAAGCAAAGGACAGTTTCCCATGTCTTCTGGGTCTATTTCAAGTGAGCTCAGGTGCTTAGGAGAATGTTACACCCCTGTATCATTTTCATGCATTAAGCATTCTTAATATGGTCAATTTTCAATAGCTCTAATTCCTGGAGTGCTAGAGTGAGACTACAGCCAATATATATTTCATGATGTCATGAACCTATACAATGATTTTCTTAACAAAAATATGTCTTATATACACTCAATCGTGGTAAATCAAAGGGAATTCAAAAATGTATGTAATAACTATGGTAATTATTCCCTTTGCATCTTTAATTCTGAGTGACTCAGCCTCTCTGTGATGATCTTATACCTGGACACCTATATTGTCCGTCAGTACAATTCATTTTGAAATGTTCTTCTTTGTTGTTTTATCTTATTTGGATGTTTACTAAATTTCACTGATCCCCGTCCCAACTCTTTTGAGACGTGTTGGATTTATCAAATTAGAAATGAGTACATATGTCCCCCAAAACAATATTTTTTCTCAATTTTAACACTTAATATGTTGTCTTTTCACTATTCTCCATCTAATGAATAGATTGAATGTTTTGAAAATGATAACATTTTGATTTTATTCACTGTTTACCAAACGTCCCAACTTCATTGGAGTTGGGGTTTGTAGGATGTGTGTTAGAAGGCCCACCATGCTGCTTCCTACCACAAGGATGGTGTGGATGTGCGTAGCACAGCATGTGCATGGATAGTGATCTCATGCCTCTCCTAAACTGCACACAACAAAGCCTCCTCTAGACTGCTACTGTTGACTCTGTAGGTGCATCTCACATATCATACAGCACAGAATTGTACATGCGCCATTGTGCTCATATTTACTCCAGCATGGAATATACCTCTTTTTATGGACCTCCACCTCTCTTGACCTTTCCAGTGTACCCCCCCCCCCAAAAAAAAAAAAACAAAAAAAAAACAGTGTTTACAATTTTGTGCCACCTCCATCAAATTTAAGAGCCTTCCTGTAGGAGCAGGATACAGACGTGGGATAGACCATATTTTTGCTGAGGAGCAGGATAGAGGATAGACCATATTGTGCAACATGATCTCAGAAAATTCCGTGCTCCTGGACACGGATGTTAAGGGCACAAAATCTGTGTCCAGGAGCACGGATTTTGCCAAAATTCCGTGCTCCTGGACACGGAATTGTTTTCCGTGCTCCTGGACACGGAATTGTTTTCCGTGATGGACACAGAGAAGTGCTCTCTCTATAGGCTACTCCCACAGCTCTATGTTTCCGCAGTCTTGTGTTTTCTCAGGATTTTTCAAATTTAAAATATTTTTTCTCAAAAAAAACATTTCCTACTGACAGGTTAGGGTTATGGATGGTGTTGGTCTGGGCACAGCTAGTTTTCTTTCATTCATTATATGAATTTGATAGCCTAGCAACCAACTGGAAAAGGTATTTCTCAAAAAATGTCTTTAATGACAGGTTAAGGTTAGGGAATGTTTTGGTCAGGGCACAACTTAAATTGTGGCAAGATCCGTGCTCCTGGACACGGATTTCGTGTCCTTAACATCCGTGTCCAGGAGCACGGAATTTTTGGAGATCAGGCTGGAAAAACAAGGTTTACACCCAATTTTGTGCCACCTCCATCAAATTTAAGAGCCTTCCTTTAGGAGCAGGATAGAGGATAGACCATATTTTTACTGAGGAGCAGGAACATATTTTTTCTTGAGGATTTCTCCCCTCTCTGCCTTTAATCTGTGTGCAGCAGCTTGATGATATCTTTGTTAGTGGCTGCTTGGGAAATTGGAGGAACTTTTGCACTGGAAATGAATGGATGTGAGGTGGTGGTTAGGTGGATAATAAATAATATAATAATATTGGATTGGGTGGAGGTAGAGGGAAGGCATGGGTAGATGGTACATTTGGGGTGCATTGAGAGGCGCTTAGGGCTGTTTTTGGGCTGTTATTTTCCACAAAGGGGGCTGGGTAACACTTTATTTTAAGGACACATCTATTAGCACTAATACATACAATATTAATGCCTGTGTAAGTAACTTATAAGGCATGTACTAAGCAAAATAAGACAGTTTTTAAGCATGTATTCACAAATGTCTTGTTCATGCCCAATTAGGGATTTACTACTAATATAACCTTAGTAAGGACCAGTAAGCCTATATTTCTTTTTATTAGTAAGTAGCAAGTGGCAGAATACAATGTGTATAAGCTCCCGACACACTGTGTGAACAAACCCTGAACAGTGTGAAAACAGATGTGGAATAAGGGTCCCTATTCTAAAGTGATGCAATGGTCAGCCCAGATGGCTCAGGGTCTCCGCACTACCTAAGTCCCCCTCGTTACCTACGGCCCCCACACCACCCAGGCCAGCACTACCGAGCCCCCCGGATCTACAAAGTGTAAGGGTATATTAAATGATTATTATATACCCAGCTGAGTCATTTACTTTTCTCTGTTTCATAATAATGTAAAGAAGGTAACAGGAGCATATATATATGTCAGGGACAGAAGAGGACCCAAGAGCGCAAGTTCAAATTCAGAGTTCTTTATTGAGGGGTTCAGGGGGGAAGAGGAGTGAGATGATCGTGAGGTCTTGGGAGGTTCCGGTTCCAGGGGTGCTAGGAGTGCCAGGGGTGTCAGGGGTTCCAGGGGTGCTTGGGGCTCTGGGGTTTTTCCGGGTCCTGTGGGTTACCTGGGCTCCGGGGGTCACCAAATGTCCGGGGGTGTCCAGTCCAAAGTGCTTAGTGTGTGTGTCCCCCAGTGATGGAGCGGCGTATCGGGCTGAGGGTGGTGAAGCGTCTGGGCTCGCTCATCTGGTGGTCGGAGACCTGGGGGAACACACACACAACAGCAATATGAATGGCAGGCAGAAGTACAGATCAGGGCTGGGCAAATATCGTGGTGAGAGACAGAAGGCAGAATCGAGTTACCGGAGGGGCTGAAGATCGGAGGGTAGTCGAGATCCAGAAGGCAGGTCGGGATAGTCGGGGCAGTAGAACAAGGAGGCAGTCAAGAAAGGATCAGAATCACAGACAGGAGTCAGAGCGCAGACAGGCAGGTTACTGGTCCGGGTTTGAAGACGATCTGACAGGGCTTGGCTGAAAAACAGGGCTATATACAGTGAGTCCAATATGTATTTGATCCCTTGCTGATTTTGTTTGTTTGCCTACTAACAAAGACATGATCAGTCAATAAATGTTATGATAATATGTATTCTAATATGGAGAGACAGAATATCAAAAAGAAAATCCAGAAATTAACTGAAGAGAATATATATTAATTTATTTCCATTTCATATAGCAAAATATGTATTTGATCCCCTGCCAACTGATTACAGTTCCGGGCCCACAGACCAGATGGGCACTTCCGATCAACTTGTCATCTGAATTAAAGACACCTGTACATACTAACATGCATAAAAGACACATTGAATCAGCAGAATCAGTCCATAGTATGAGTTAATCAGTCACACTCCAACCTCACCAGTATGGGAAAGACCAAAGAGTGGTCAAATGATATCAGGGACACGATTTTAGACCTGAACAAAGATTAAATGGGCTGCAAAGCCACAAGAAAGAGACTGGGTATTAATGACCCAGCTGTTGATGCATTTCTTCCAAAGTGTGAGGAATACAAAATGACTATCCATCAGCCTGTCTGGGGTTCTATACAAGATTTGACCTTTTGTAGGGATTTGATAATCATGAGAACTGAAAGAAATCACCCTAGAGCTGTACGGGATGAACTAGGCAATGATATCAAAGCTACTGGGACCAAATTCACTGAGAAAACTACTGGTAGCACTTAATGCCACAGAGGTTTAAAATCCTGTAGTGCACACATGGTACCTCTACATCAGAAGGAACCTGTGCAGTCCCACTTGAGGTTTGCCAACGGACATCAGACTGGTTTAGGATATGATAAGGAGGTGCTGTAGTCAGATGAAACCAAAATCAAGCTGTTTGGCATTAACATTATTCAATGAGTTTTGAGAAAGAGTACTGCTGTCTATGATACCAAGAACACCCTCCTCACCATCATGCATGAAAGTGGTATCATTATGGTTTGAGGGTGTTTGTCTGGCCAAGGCACAGGACAACTTCACATCGTCAACGAATGGATGGAGGGAGACATGTAATGTGCAAGCCTGAGTGCAAACGTCCTTCCCTCCACCACTACACTGAAGGGTGGGCCATTTTTGGATCTCCCAACATGACAATAATACACAACATACAGTCAAAGTAACGAAGGAGTGGCTCAATAAGAAGCATATTAAAGTCGTGAAGTGGCCTAGACAGTCTCCAAATATTAACCCTATAGTAATTCTATGGAGAGAACTGAACCTTCCATTTGCCAAGCTACAGCCACAAACTATTAATGTTTTAGAGATAATCTGCAAAGAAAAATGGGCAAAAATATTTTCTACTATATGGAAAAACACTGTCATCACCTAAAAGAAGCATCTGACCTCAGTGCTAGAAAACTAGGGCTTTGCCACAAAGCACTTTATCTTACTTAGCTAGAGGGGTCAAATACTTATTTGCCTAAATTAAATAAAAATAAATTAAAATATATTAATTTAAGTTATTTTCTGGAATTTCTTTTTGATATTCTGTCTCTCCATGTTTGAATACATATTATCATAAATTTATAGACTGATCATGTCTTTATTAGTGGGCAAACCAGCAAAATCAGCAAGGGATCAAATACATATTGGACTCACTGTATACTGGGAGAGGTTAGTGGAGAAATGCAGTGCAGCTGGCAGAGTAATTAGAGCAGAATGGGGAAAGGTGAGGAAGGTGAGTGGGAAATGCAGCGCAGCTGGCCAGGTAGCAAGAGCAGAGCAGGGCGGAGCCAGGTGGAGCTCGTTAGGCAGAGTAGGGAGAGAGTGAGCAGAGTGGCAGAGAATTGAATGCAATTAAGGTTGTTACCCAGGGGAGAGAGTGCTCATGACAATATAGCAAGGATTGAACGTGCACTTGTCAATGGCGGTGGGTTGGTGAGATGTATTTTTTTTTCATGTACCACTGAGTTTTAATTGTAAAAACCCCCAAAATAAATGCAGAACATTAGAATAATAGTTTTGAAGCAAAACTAATCTATTTATTTGTGATAATTAAGTTAATGTTTGAGAACATTAGCTTCAAGAAGTGCAGTGCATGATGGGTACGCAATCTAGGCCAACAGACAACCTACCCAGCTCTGAGCCTACGTCCTTAGCTCCTCCCTTCACTCGGGAAATTTAGACGCTATCCAAACAATTTGCCATGTACGTAACACCAGAAATATTGTCATTGCTGCATTGGCCATGCATTGCATTTCTGACTAAGGGCGTACCCGTTTAGATCATGAAAGTTTTGGTTGACCTTCAACATCTAAATGTGTATCAGAATAAAGTCCAGCTGGAGTGCTTCCTGGAACTGTCTATTTTCTTAAGATGGTGCTCTTTGGTGACAGACTTGGTTGTTTTCAAAAAAAAGTTTTAGAAATACCAAAGCACTCATCTTCTTTGTAATTAAAATGCCTTTATTTTGTTGGGCATAGCATGATTAAAATACTTTGACGCGTTTCGGCATGAAGCCTTCGTCAGGAAGTGAGCTAGGTTGGGAATGGTTCATTTTAGTCAGGATATGAATGAAAAACGTATGATCAAAGTCACAATAAAGTTTACAGTGTGAAATCTACACTTAGACAGTGGGACCAACTACACTGTAGAGAGTGTTATATCTTAGCTTTGTAAGTTGAGTTGAGTGGCTGGAGTTACTTTTAGATGTGTAGGAAAACATCAAGGTAGAATGTTGTCGTAGACAGCTTCATCAAAGAGGAGGAGTTGCAAAACTTTAACATTTACTGCTTTACACAAAAGGCTATTGAAGACCACAGCTAATAACTTGTTTTCATATGGATTCTGGTTGTTCTCTGAAATGAAGCATTATAGGCAGGGCCGGTTCTGGCTTATTTGGCGCCCTAGGCGAGTTTGAGTTCTGGCGCCCCCCCCCTCTTTTTTATAAATTACAGAACACAAGAGTAATACCGGTAGTAAGCTTAACTAAATAGCATCAAGAACAATAACTGTTTTGCATCAAATGGATTTCTGGTTCTTTTGGACAGCCGACCAACACATCAGATTGAGTTGCATGAAAGTACCCTCACTGTGTGGTGTCTTGGACGTAATGGTGGTGGTGCCCCCAACCCCAGATGAGAGGGAGGTTATCAATGTGTTTGAATTGTAAAATGGAATTGAAATGCCAGGAGAGTGGTACAGTACATTTGCATGTCAAATGCATGTGTAGACAATAGGCCTACCAAGGAGGTCTGCATTGATAGCCTATCTACACTACCTACAGCATCACAAAGCATGGCAGCATAACAATTTTAATAAGCTACACATTTGTGCTGTCTATGATTCCAAACCAATTTCATTTCTGTACTGGAAATAGTGGTGCATTAGTGAGTAGGAGAATGAGAAGGGGGCTATCTGTGTGTTTGAACTGGAGGGACAGGGTGAGAGAAAGGGAGAAAAGCTGTCACGCTTTTGAATTTCATAATATACAAAATATAGTAAATAGCCTCACTTGTCTGCAATACTACATCACTCAGCATGAAAACATGCTATGCATGGTTCTGATACATGATTAATGTAGGCCTATATGTCATTCTGGTCTGGAAACAATGTTTTTTTAAGCTTACAACAAGCAGGTAATTCATTCAAGTGGATGGAAGGAGATATGGCAGCTAAACTTGTTTTAAACATGGCACCAGTCTTACTTTACATTGCTTGTCAACCTAAGCAAGTATTATGATGTCAGGTGGGTGTTAGTGAGTAGGCTACTAACAGCTACTTTACTGGATTTCATTGCTTGGTATACTTGGCTAATGTTAGCATGCTAACTAGCGATTTCTCAGATCAAAAGGCTTTACATTATCACAAACGGTTGCTGATTAAATCACATACTTCCAAAACACCCTCTGCAACTCCTGCATCATGCAATGACTGGTTTAATGAGAACATTACAATTCTCCACCCAGCAGAGCAGCATTGCTGTTCGCGCTTGCCCTCTGTCTCTCGAATGAGTCTCCAAATTCAAAATAGAGCGCACGCTGTCACTCGTCCCGCCCCCTTTCTCAGGACTGTCTGTTAATTGGTTCACAGACTTCCCAGAGACAGTTGAAAGCGATATTACTATTGGCTGAGGGGCGCTTTGCCGTGAGGAGCGCTTTCGCCAGCTTTGTTGATTGCGACTTCATAAAAAAACCTCCATATCGCAAAATTACGCATCGGAGAGCGCCATTTCGGCGCCCCTTCTTCACATTGCGCTCTAGGCGACCGTCTAGCCGGCCTATGCTTATAACCGGCCCTGATTATAGGAACATAATAATGCTACCCCATTACAGCATGTCAGCTCTTGATAATGTGCTCTAGTCTATGCTGTGGTCCTTTGTGTCCATGAAGTTGTATCTGCTTAAACGTTAATTTAATTAAGTTGTGTACATTCAAGGTTTATTTCAGGTCGGTGTGAAATTTGCTTGCTAGCACTTGAAAAATACATTCACAGGCATGTTATTCTCTCACACAAAATTGATCAGAGATGCAAAAGTTAGTAGAAAGTTAGTATGTGTATAACTTTGTTTTCACTCAGCAACTTGGGAATGAAAAGTTTTTTATTCACATAGTGTGAAAAAGGCTCATCTCTGTATCTATTGGGTTGCTAATTAAATGTGATTCCTCCTATTAAAAGAGACTTTTGGGGCAGTATGTGTGTGTGTGTGTGTGAGAGAGAGAGAGAGAGAGAGAGAGAGAGAGAGAGAGAGAGAGAGAGAGATTTTGTGTGTGTGTGTGTGTGTGTGTGTGTTTTTTTTTTTTTTTTTTGGGGGGGGGGGGTATTTTAAGAGTGAATTCATGAAATTATTTGCAATCTTCATTTTCCTGCCTCCAAAAGAGGCTCATGGTGAGTTGGCCACTTGTACAGATACCCTCTCCTTTGGTTAGGCTAATAAATACAGAGGGAAGAAAAGACAAGAACAAACAAACAACATAACCCCTAACCGTAGTCTTTAACCAAACAATCATAACCACTAACCTTAGTCTTTAACCAAACAAACATAATCCCAAGACATAATCATTGACCAATTTATAATACTGCTGACCACACACGGACAACACCCACACTACTGTTCAGGGTTTTTATTGCCAGATCATCTCTCTCTCTCTCTCTCTCTCTATCTCTCTCTCTCTCTCTGCAAATGAGGTCGGTGCCCTGCTTCTGTGATGGGAGTGAATTCAATTATCATCATATTATTTTTATCAAGTTTTTTTACCCATCGTCCCTCTTGCTGCACATCAGCCAATGGGCCTTTGGTAAAGTGAGGAGCAGAGTGCTCCCTTGGTCACTGCACTGCACACGGTCATGACTTTCCTTTAAAGGTTAATGGCATATAGAGTGGAGTGGCACTTGGTGTCTCAGGGAATACACATGTGCAGATGAGTCTTAGCTGGGGAATACACATGTGAGGCTTGGACAGATGCCATATAGTACATCTTATCTTAATAACACACATGTGAAGCTTTGACAGATGCCATATAGTACATCTTATCTTAATAATACACAGGTGAGGCTTTGACAGATTACATATAGTACATCTTATCTCAATAATACACATGTGAAGCTTTGACAGATGTGCAGGGTGACGTGATGATGGTGGCGACCAGTTCTTAGCTGGAGAATACTCACATTTTAGGACATGAAACAGACAGAGGCACAATGACTTGGATTAAAAGGACATGTGATGAAGTGAAAGACATGCAGCTGGAGAATTGATAAGGAGAAAATATACAGATATAATGATGCAAAAACATGTCTCTGACATCTCACTCTCTAAACAGTTGAGGTCACGAGATTGAAATAGCTTCATTTTACTGTAACGCTAGCTGTAATCCAGGGGTCGGGAACCTTTTTGGTGGAGAGAGCCATAAACGCCCATTTTTTAAAAAAAATATTTTTTGTGAGAGCCATACCATTTTCGCCATTATTTCTAATGCTAATTGTCATGCACAGAAGGGAATAAAAGTAACGCTTGCATTGGGGACAAGAAGGGAGAGCTAACGAAAGAAGAACTAAAACTACTTGTAGATGTGCTGATGTGCATTTAAGAAGCCACGCGCATGCATTACCTTAAGTTTCTATCTTTTATGCATCGGAGTTACCAATGAGCAATGAGAATGACGGAGGTGCTTCTATTCTAGCCATCAGACAGACACAGGGAAGGTGCATGAGGAGGGAGGAGGGAGGGAGAGAGAACTTCAAGACAGGATGCTCATCTTGGTCGCGCTGACATAGTTAACATTTTACAGTTGATATGTGGCTGACATGTCTATTTTTAGTAATTCGCGAAAATGCCCTACAAAGCGCGTCCCTTACCGACATGCGTCCCCAATACAGAACGCATGATTTAACCGCCAAATAGGCTACAGGGCGATTCCGTATTTCAGGGGACGAATGGCAACCCTACGTTTGCCTTCGCATTGTGGCACCAGTTATCTCGCAATCACACTAAACTGGGAAAGACTTACGTCAGTTGATTCAGCAAAAGTTCTTCCTGTAATCGAGGGAGAAGTACAGCGATATCCCTCACTTGCGTTTCCTCCATTTGCCATCATAATGGCACGGTCGTTAACAGTTTATTTGTTTTGGATACAACCGTTAGCCAGCTGAACTTTAGGTAAAGCATTACGGATGGAATGTTATCTCACACGACACGACCCAGCGCTGGCACGGCATTGTCCAATAAAAAAAACGCGTTTTTCATATCTGTACAGTAGCCTTCGTCGAAGGCCTGTGCTTGGCTCAGCTGATCGGACCTGGGATGGATTAAATGCGCGATCATACTTTATATTTTGAATATTATCTTAACTTTTCGATTTCAGTAGGTCCATTTTTAATTTAGTGCCGTAACAAAATTATTCATGGCTTATTGAGTAAACAAATGACAGGTTTGTCCGAGAGCCACATGCAGTTCCCAAAAGAGCCACATGTGGCTCGCGAGCCATAGGTTCCCGACCCCTGCTGTAATCAGTGAGCTCAATACACTGAAATAAAGTGTCATTTATTGTTATTGTTTGCTGGCAAAACCAATTATGTTCTTGAATCAAGTATGCAAATTTGAGTTGAGTAAATTTCACTAATATAATGTTCATATATTCTAGTGTGTTGATTTGGGATCCTCTCGCAGCAGATGAGAGTGATATGAATAAATGTCGGAGTGCTCAGTGCGCTCAGTGTGCATGAGGTTATGTAAAATAAGCAAACACAATGTGTAAAATGGACTCATTAACACTTAATGTGATATCATAACCCTGGAGCAACACATGATAAACACTAGGCTTATTTGACTTTGATGTAAGCGGTTGATGTTGACGAAGCATGTGAGTGAGAACTTGTTGTCACGATGTGTGTGAATTAAATACAGCGTATTTTAAGTTGGCCAGAAAAATGTAGTAGACGATGAACTCGCACCAGTTTGATCTACTAACACAACAAGTTTGAGGTATGAGGGGACAGGTGGAGAGGAGGAGCTGAAGTGGGGAGCAGTGCAAACTTGTGTAGGGGTGTGAGACGAGACTCATATACACATGTGAGTTAGTTGTTGACCAACCACTATAAGTTCATCCAGAGTGCATTGGTGTCTGCATGCACATGCAGACGTTGATGGTAAATCGAATGAACTTACTATCATAACCCAGACACAACATGTGATAAAACACTAAAATGACCATGGCATATAATACACTATAACTTGTCGCAAGTTGATTGCCAAAGCCATAAAACTGTCATGCTAATATATGATCATGGGGCATAAAATCACCCATACAGCTGTAAATGATGATGGCTGATGTTGTATGGCCATAACCTGTCACTATGACAACCACTATGAGAGATCTGATGGAATGCTGTCATTGGAGGAAGCATCCGGTCAAAGAGTTCTGTCTCTGGCATGGTGCCAAAGGGACTATTCCACAAAGCTGGTTTATAGTGGCAGACACAGCTAAGGCAAACCCTGAGTAAACTGTTAAGTCCCTAATAAAACAATATGGCCTCATTACTTTAGCAAAACGTCATGGGCCTCTTTTACTACTGCATTCATATATCCATGGCAATGGGTGAATATACAGTTGAAGGACTTGAAGCATTCCTGTCGGCCTGTAGGCCTATATGTTCTGTGGAAATTGTTCTGCGCCTGCCATGACATGACCCTGGGTCATCAATACAGATGCAACATGCCCTGGGGCACAATCCCTTATGTTGAGGTTATACTGCTACCTGCCACAGACACAACTGCTTATACTGTATTGAGTTCATACAGCAACCTGCCACAATATATCCACTACGAGTGTTGGCTGTGTGCTGTTACAGAGAAAGGTATGATCATAATGGTGTGGATGCCCCTCACAAAACATGTTCATTGCTGCACAATATATTGAATATTTAATTGTTGTTAGCTGAAGCTGTTGTCCAATAGACCATACACTTATCCACCCTTGTCCAGCACATGGTAAAATTGAACTGCATGTTTAAATGTACCATTATGGGGCTATATTGTACAACAGGACATAACCGCATGTCACAGTGGATAATAGTGACAGAGCAACGTAATGTATTGTATGTGCATTCTGTGCACGTCTCCACAATGCTGTCACGTCTCCACAATGCTGTCACGTCTCCACAATGCTGTATTTGTCCTTGATATGATCTCATCCTTCAGCCATTGTTTCAATACGATGCCTTTAAGGTCCCTCCTCTGACAGAATGCAAATGGAAGCTTTTTTCTCCGTTGCTGTTCTTGAAGTGAGAGCAACAAATATCCATCTGCATTGATATTGACCACCTTTCCCTTACAAAGCTCATCATCAGTCGATCTGGTCCTGCCTGTTGCTTTGTATTTTAAACGCTTGGCAAGACAGAGACAACAATCCTCCAGGTGGAAACTGCAGAGTTTTCTGTTTTGTTGGCAGAAGTGGGTGTCTTAAAGTGAGGACATTTCCTGGTCAAACTACATACTGTAGAGTGCATAGTCTTAAAGGACAAGATCAAATGCTCTTTATAGAAGATGGTTAGATTGGACACTATAAGTGATGAATGAGTGTTAATCAAACACTTAGACAGTTCAATTTAACACTCTTCCATTGGGTGTATTTGGTACTGTTGAATTAGCATTGAAGCTGCATGAACTGCATTCTGTGCACAACCCTCATAGTCATAATCTGCAGTGTTGTGAGTCCACTGACCACAGCAATGAGATGCATATTGATCTCTGGTCCCCCAAACTTATAAATTAGGTTTGTATTGATCCAGCACTTATTTACCCACATCAGATAAATAGTGTCTGGCTGTGGACAACTCTAGATGCCTCTAGTGTACATTATGTGCTCAGCATACAAATGGAAGAGTTTTCTCAGTTTTTCTATTTTGTTATCTCTGCCTTCATCCCTTTCTCTTTTGCACACTCTTGCACACTCTGACTCTATCTCATGAACTCAGGCCTGTGCACACACACAAAAAACACATTAACACCATAGATGGTGATGCAGGCTACAGTTTGTCTTGGAGGAGAGAAACAATCAGAGACCGTCTGTAATGAGGAGTGTAAGAGTGAAACATAAACAGACTAACTTACACACACACACACACACACACACACACACACACACACACACACACACACACACACACACACACACACACACACACACACACACACACACACACACACACACACACACACACACACACACACACACACACACACACACACACACACACACAGACAAGCACACACACACATGCATGTGACGCACATGCGAGGGGATCATCAGAGTGACACTGCGGCCCTTTGTCCTGCTTTGCTGGGCGGAGCTGGACGGCCAAACTGGACTGCCAAACTGGACGTCCAAACTGTCACTGTCCGGCCTCAGGGCACTTCTTGTATCAAGAAAAGGATTTTAATGGCCGACAGCACAGCAGGCCCCCACTGTAGTGAGAAAAGGCTTTTTAATGGGACAACACAGCAGCTCACAGCCCCTTAAGGCTGTCAGTCCTCACTCGGGCCAGAATTAAGCAGAGACACCACCACACTCACTCAGGAAGAGACACCACCACACTCACTCAGGAAGAGACGCCACCACACTCACTCTGGAAATTGATTTCCTCCCCCTTCTCTCCTTCTCTTTCTCCTTCCCTGACTCCCCTTCTTTGTCAGTCACAGCCATCTGAACGTACCTTTTTCTGCCCTGCCTCCTCTCTCCATTTCTCAGACACAGCCATTTCAACTCAGATCCCCTACCCCATTTCTCAGGCACAGACATTTACACTTAGATTTCTCTGCCATCGCTCTCCTCTTCAGCACATTCATATAAACGTGCCCATATATTTTCCTGCATAAATTCCTTTTATCATAACCATTTCAGCTCAGATTGCTCTGTACCCTTTCCATTATATGATTCTGCCATTTCAGCGAAGACCCATCCTATTCCTCCCTCTATTCCAATACAAACATTTAAACTCCCTGGCAGACAACCCCAAGGACCTCTCCTGCCAGGTGGTTGTTGACACATTAAAAAGTGGTAAAGAGAGGGCAGCTGAGGTCACAGCTTTTTAGTTTCTTATTTGTCCCTGTTTGTATTTTACAAGGACACACAAGGTCTCAGTGTTACACAGCATTGCTGTCTACTGTATGTCCAGTACCTGGCGTGCTGGTTCATGCATACCGTATGCATGAGTATCCAGACAAAGATGGCAGGCCAGGGTAAGTACAAAGTATGACCGTCCTAGCAGCATACAGGTCAGCTCATGCATGAGAGTCCTAGTCGAGTGTCAGGCATGTTTGAGTGGTAACACAAGTGTCAGAACAGGAAATGCACAAACTATGAATCAAGCGAAAGGGAGTTTTTCCTCACCCCTGATGCCACCAGGGACCGCACCTGAGCGCCCAATCTCTGTGTGACTATCTATGACTTATGATAGGCCCAGCCACTACGGACCTTACACATCTAAGAATCCTGGTCCTAACCTACGTTGACCTTATGACTCTACATTCTCTGTCTATCTCTTCTTCCTCTGCCTTCCTGCTTTTTCTGCCTCTCCTCTATACCTCTCCATTTAAATCTATCTCTCCTCTCCTTTTAAATCTATCTCTAACAATGTTTTTTCCCATTTGTTAAGCACTTTGAGTTACATGCCTTGTATGACACAGTGCTATACAAATACAATTATTATTATTATTATTATTATTATGAGTGGCGTAGTTTGTAGTGTCAGCCCTGGCAACTGGTGTCCAAACAGGCAATTGTATGAACATGAGTGTCTTTTACCTTGTGTTTACTAGTGTTGTAGCATGCATGTCAGCCCTGGCAACTATGTATGAGTCTCCTATAATAGCAGTGTGAGAATTTGAACAGTGAAATAAAGAATATAGCCTAAAGTGACTTATTTCTTAGACAAATGTGTTGGAAATGGAGTACATTTCCCAGCAGTACAGCTTTGTGACTCAAGGTGGAATGCAAGAGAAAAGTGCCATTGTATCATTTTCAAAAACATTTAGTTTATGGAGATTTTTGCAGTAGCTTTAAATCAAAATGACCTCTAACAGTGAGTCTCCAAAATGTATACATTACACAACAGCGCTGCCCTATGACTCGAGGTTGAATACAAATTAAAAGTCCAATTGCATCATTTTTGCTGTGACATTTATTCATATTTATCATAAAGTGTGTCAATGTATGTATTCACACTGATACAAAATGATTCATTTCAAAATATTTTTTTCATAACATTGTCTGTGAATCCAAAGCAATATCAATATCTCTACTATTCTGCCTTGTTGATGGTGTCACTGGTGCACTTCCTGGTAATTTGTGTGAAGGGTCCAGCACATTATGAACATCTGAATGTGATTATGCAGAGTAGAAGGCCATAAAACACATCAACAACAACCACCATCATCATCACCACCATCATCATCAACAACCACCATCATCATCAACCACCACCATCATCATCACCACCATCATCATCTACCATAATCACACAAATGTCAACCGGGGGAGGCTTTTAATCCATACTATATAATAAACTACCGGTATATTGCTGCCAGCCTGTAGAGGCCAACTGCTGACATCCTTTAGAGACTAGTTTAGCGTTTTATACAATGCTGCCAGTTGTGTAGTATAGTATATGTTGTGTGGATAAAATACGTTGTGTTGGATGATATTTCCATTTTATCGTCTGACTTAAATTCATGACTTTCCAGCAGGTTTTCCTTTTACTGGAAGGATGACTAGAATGGTTTTGATCTAAAACTCACACTTAATAAGCATGATTGTTGTAAAGGTCTACTTTGCTTTATCACTCATTCTTTGCCATGTATGCTTCATCCTCATTGGCACTGTAATGAACACATTTGGTCATGCAGGTTCACCAAACGTTGAATATTTCTAACCAGAATGCATCAAACTGGCAAAGTGTGCATGCCCACTGCCTAGCAAAAGCAGCACCGCTTCATCACGATCGTGCCTACTGTCATGGGACACTGATTGCAGCCCGTGTTCTAATTATGGAACATTTTTCTCACTCAGCAAGTTGTCATGCCGACAAAAGCCATCTATGGTTGCCAAGTGAGAATGCATTTCCTGGTCCAGTGTGTTGGCATAGCATAGTCACAGCTGATTACCAGCCATCAGGCCAAGCATCTCAGGCCACTGAGTTCTACCTCCACCATCAGCACTTCTCAAACATGCCAATTGTGCCTAATAATTAGCAGCTTCATAAATAGGACCCACCACACAATGTGTGTGTCGGGCTGCCATAGTTACCAATTGGCAATAGCTGGTTGATGTCATTGTCAATATCTTTCTTCTATCTTGCTCTCTCCTCCACTTGGCATCATGCTGCTCGATGGTGGCACGTGTCTTTGAGCTCAGGGCCTTGTGGTCCAACCCTGCATCTGTCTGCTCCTTCACAACACAGATTCACTTCTGCCTTGGGGGACATAACTCCACATTTCACAGCTCCGGTTCATTCAACATGCTGCATCCAGCTTCCCAATCCTTTCTTCCACTCCGCATCGTTCAAAGAATCCACAGGCAGCCGAGGAAAATGCTGAGAGACACAGGGACACATTTTAACTGTGACAAGGCCACATCGGTGCGTGTGTGCGCGTGTGCGTGTGTACATGTATACGTGTATGTGTGTGTGTGTTCAATATGGGTTAGGGTTAGGGTTAGGGTTAGGGTTAGGGTTAGGGCACTGCAAAAGCCAGCCTGTGCAAATATTTCTGGGGCTTGTACCATGTTTTATTTATTTTATTTTATTTTTGGTAGTGCAGCAGATGGATCCATTCGTGCTGGGGATGAGGTTAGACTTCAGAAACTAGTTGGAACTGGGTCAGGTAGAGGGAATGACCTCTGGTGTGCCTGTGACATAGCAGAAATTCACAGTAAATCTCACTTATAATTCATTTCTTGAAGGGAGAAGTGCCAGCTTCAGGGTGCAATGTGTTCTTTTGAAGCAGGTATAGATTTATTTAATAGAGAATGAACATATTATTTGTTTAGCAGATGTCAATACATTCTGATATGTGTCTGATACTCTCAAACATTATTTATGAGGAGGACAAAAAAGAGACTAGACGAAAATGCAATGCTCTATTTTTTATCGGCTGGAGACGAGCAGAGACAGTAGAAATCTAGTTTGTCCTGGAGACTTACCAAGGCCAGTATTGGCAACACCCCAGCAGAATGACATATTCACATTACTGCACTGATAAAGAGGATATTATTGGAGAGAATGTTCAGCATTTGACAGCCAAAGATGTATTAGACAGCCAGTCAGATGAGAAATAAACCAATAAAATTTGATGTTAGATGTCTAAATTACACAAGTTTGCTTTTCAAACTGGCATATGAAGGTACCAGTCTTGAACACTTCTGACAAGCTAAGATGTACCTTTTAAAGTGCTATATATTCATCATGATTGGAAAATGTGGTTTCTCAAGCTTTCTCCGTATAGGCCAGTGGAGATAGGAGAGTCTGGTCTCACAACCCCAGTGTTAATCTAGAGAAGATGTGTAGGTAGGCTACTCCCTAAAGACCGTCTGCACTTATAAACTTTCTAAATCCACATCTCCTCTAGCTGGTGTTTTGACTGGTTCTTCAAGTCTTCTGTTCAAAGGTCATCAGTAACATGTGGCTTTAGCTGCTCTTTCTTGTCTCCAAGGTAACCTTGCTGTAGTGTATCTCTGAAGGATGCTTTTACTTATTTAGGTTGGCCTGGACTACTCTCAGCTTGACCTCAACACTTTCCACATTTTACAGCTTAAAATACTACTGGAGACAAGTGGAGTGCATTTATGCCTATAGTATCTCCTGCACATATTTAAGCATATAAGATAGCTAGATATCCAACAGAATGGCTGGTCCTGCCCATCTAAATGCATATCGTGTGAATGAAGATGTAGCATTGTAAGGTTGTATAAGACATATTAGATGTAGCCATGTATGAGCTGGAACAAAATACACTATGTCTGATAGCTGACCACAGTCCCTTGCATTGGGGGCAGTATTTGACAAGGACAATATCAGTTGACCACAGTGCCTTGGATTGTGTCCAGCATTTGTCAAGGACAAGATCTGCATGATGTCTATTCCATGATGCCCCCCTCTCTCCTTATTTCCTCTGTACCTACCTTTGTTTATGTCCTTGGTGTTGCATTGTGCCGTCCTTTCCTGACTAAACAACATTGTGGTTCATGTGAGCCATACTTGTTATTTTCCCTGCTCATGGTTATTACAGCTCGTCCTACTTCCTCTAGTGAGGTCACATAAGGAGAGACTCAATACACACACTGGATCTCCCCTTAATAAATGGTGTGTCATTGTGTGTGTGTTGTGTTAACATCTTATTTATGACTGCTGGGTTTGTAATGACCTTAAATGTTCATCGTAGGTGTAAATAATTAAATTGAAGGGTTGGTTATCTTGCAGCTGAAGCTGAGGGCTTAAATTCACTGTAGTCCTCCTGATGTTTTGCCAAATTAAGAAGGGCACATGGAAATATAAAACAAAGGCAAAGGAATAGTAGACAGTGTGTCCAACTGCTATGACTTCCTATATTCCCTCTGTATATGCCTGTCTGCGTGCGTACGTGAATGCGCGCGCGCGCGTGTGTGTGTGTGCGTGTGTGTGTGTCAGATGCTTTTTTAGTTGATGACTATATTTGGGCATACATTAAAAATGATTTTGCCCACTTTTCTTATTATCTCTAAAACATTAATAGATTGTGGCTGTAGCTTGGCAAATGGGAGGTTCAGTTCCCTCCATAGAATCACTATAGGGTTAACCAATAGTGTAGGAGCCGAAATTAACATTATTTGATTTTGTACTGATATCCCCTTTTTTTTTGCCTTTTGCAAGCCCATTCCTGTCTCCCTCTTGTGGCCAAAGGGGCCACCCACCCACCTTTCCTTTATCTACAGGTGATGCTACCTGAGAAGGCGTGGCCGGAGCCGGAAGTGATGGTCTTTGACCTAACTAACTTACTACCAGAGATTTTCTAAGCTATGAGAAAGACATCTCTCATTGGCTCCCATTATAGCCCCGTTGGCGAACGCAGCCAAGTAAAAGATGAATGGGAGCCTATTGGGCTAAATGGCTCAGCAGGGATTTGTGACGGTTCTGTTCTCTGGTTTGTAAAGATGTGTGCACATTCTGTACCTTATCATGGAAGTTGTATTATAAGTGAAGTTAAAGGTTCCTGACATGGCTTTGTTCTCCCAAAGACGTGTTAGTTTTGTCCTGCAACACGCTAGCATTCGGCTAATACCTGCTGGCTGAGGAATCTCTGCGACTATTCACGACCAGAGCTGACGAGAGACGTACTCTGACTGATCCTAGCAGAGACATCTACGGTCACACACCTCAAAATCCCCCACCGCCGTCCAACATGTTAATTGAAGGTGCCCAAATTCTTAAGGATGAGCGCAGTCATTTCCTTTACCCCATGTACACATGCCGCTTTTCCACCACCTTAAATGCAATAAATAACAGGTGTCCGCAACAATCCTAACATAACTTTAAACACATCGACATCTGAAGTCAGACTTAAAACTACAAAACAAATGGCGTAGTGCCGTAAAGTCGATTGTCACGTGTTATGTCATTGCTATAGTTGAAATAAGGGTCATTTTCACAAATCTAACACTTGACAAGATGCAAACGTGTCGGCAAATGCTTTCACTTACTCATATCTATCGAACGCGACTTCATTGTTTCCAGGGAAAAAATCACACGGGCAGATAGTTCTATTAGAAGCGTACAGCTCCATTGGCACCCATTCATTATTTACTTGGCTGCGATAACATAGCTGCAGTGCCACTCCTGGCCACACCAGCTAGTGGTCGTTCTTGTACAATATTCCATTTTCTTTGCTTACTACCAAGCAAGCTTACAAAGAAAAGCCAAGCAAAAGAATCCTTGTTTATCTTATTAACCCTCAAGCGACCGGCCTGTTTTTGCGACTAATCTGACCGAGCGGGGTCATTTATGACCCCAAGGGGTTTATATAGAAATACCACTATATAAATTAGTTTTTGGGGTTCATTCAAATTTATTTACATATTGCACATACTTGTCCTTCATCTAAAGCAAAAAAATGTGAATTTGAACATTTTATTGTTTTGCTAAAAAATTAGTCAAACTTACATACATATATGCTAAATATGATGTATGCCCTCATTTGCATATGTAAACATCAAAATACAAAAAACATCCAATACATTTTTTTCTTATCTCATCATCAGTAGTCAACTGAGAAAGTTTCATGGTGATATCTATCATTTACATTTTTTAGCCTATTCACTTGTAGTAGTCTTACCATAATAATACAGTATATTTATGCTAATTATGGAAATTGCTCAAAATGAAACTTTGGGAAACCAAGCTAAATTCTATCCATTAGGCCCATAGATGATATTTCTTCAATAAAACTTTAGGGTACTGAACATTTCTGGGTTCATGAAATCACAAGATCAGAGAATATGGTAATTTACATAGACAAAACCATGTCTGAAACATATAACCTTATGCACACACAAAATTTCTCTGAAACTTTTTCTGGACATTGTAGCTGTGAAAAGGTGTCTTCCATATGTATTAGAGCAAAGAAATGATTCAACTGATGCTTCAGCCTTTGTAAAGCCATATAATAAGAAAAATTCTAAAAACGCCATTGATTTCTACACTGATTACTTGTTTTCTCCCTCTTTGTTCATCAGGATGACTTCCATTTCATATTCCCATCATGTGTCTAGGACCACTGTGCCATGATATCAACAAATATGGAGCAATAACAGAGGAAATGCTACCTGGGTGCCCTCACAATATGTTTCGTTGGCTATCACAGGGGTGCCCTATTTATTTATATAAAATATTATATTTTAATACTATAAATGTTTATATTATGAATATTTTAGGTCTGCTGACCATAACCTGCCCCAACACAAAATACAAAAACCAGAGTTTGAAAATTACAACAACAATGGACATTATAATGTTGAGTATCTCATGGATCCTCTCGGGGTCATAAATGACCCCAGAGGTGTTTTGATTATAAATCCCATATAGATGGTCCAAATTTCACAAAAATCATTCACAACATGCACAACATATGTATTGACAAACTCCTAGAAGGAAAAGTTTTTCTGATGAAAATTGCAGAAATGGTGTATGAAAATATGTGCCCGGGGTCATAAATGCAGGAGGTCGCTCGCTTTGGGGTTAATCCTGCTTTATATGGACATTCTGAACCTTCTGAGCTTTGTATCATCTTTTGTTTACATTAAATCCCTAATTATTTTTGGACATTTTTCTCATCTGGACCTTATTTTTTACTTGGGAAGTTTGAGTCAGCCTCTCCAGCTCGGCCACCAGTGGCTATCAATAGGAAACAATAGGAACAAAGAAATAGCCACTACAAATAGTTTTCTCAGTGATTTTGGTCCCTTAAGCTTTGATATCATTGCCTAATTCATCCCGTACAGGTGTAGGGTGCTTTCATTCTGTTCTCAGAATTCATGTTCTCGAATTCCTACAAAAAGTTAAATCTTGTATAGAACCCCAGACAGGCTGATGGATGGTCATTTTGTATTCCTTACTTTTTGAAAGGTCATCAGTCAGTTATGGCTTAAGCTGCTGCACCTCCATGTCCCCAAGTTGTGTGTATTCTCTCTGATGGATGTTTTTACTTGTCTAGTTTGGACTGGACCGCTCTCAGTTTCTCAGTTTGGAGATGAGTGGAGTGTCTATATCTGCCCGAATGGAAGCAAATTATGTAGATGTCCAACAAAATGGCTGGTTCTGCCTATATAGATGTTTATCCTGTGAATAAAGACGTCGCCTTGTAAGGTTGTATATGAGTGATTCTACGATTCAAATGCGCTTTTAAGTCCATGGATTTTATTTGTCAATTCCACTAACTATTAACTGCATCCAATGATGTTTTGGACATTAGCACACATTTATCTTTCATATTATACAGAAAGTGTAGACATGGCATTATTTCCCTCAGCAAAAAATAATATTTAATACTGGTTTTGGGCAGTTTCATGTTTTCCAAATGTCACATTCAGTCTTCATATTAGCATGTAAAGAAACCTGTTTTGCCCAAGACGATTGCAAATGTTGATTCACAGTAATCATCACAATATGACAAAACTGTCAGAAAGACCACAGTCATACCATTATAAATGAAATTTGCCATTTTGTGTGTGTCCACGAAAACTGTGTTAACCGTGTCCTGTCTGAAACCCCCTCCATAAATCAGTAATGGTTTAGTCTTAGGTCATACGAATAACATCATGTGATGTCATAACCTCTTTGGCAGGATATGGGAAGACTTTTTGGTAAGTTTTGAGCTCCATTCTTCCATAATTTAATCCATTCTTTTTCATGTTCTCAAAACGGGAAAATTGTCAACTGTGTTATCAACATATTCATAAGAATCTGAATTAGAAATCACATGTAGAAAAACACAGATAAAGCATACAAATACATGAATTGATTAAGGTGTTGTGGTGGAACGTCTGAGGTCCTCAGTTAGCACAACACCATAAAAATGGCTGAAATGTCAAGCCGTGTTACCGTCAATGGTGTTACAATTAGCTATGACAGTTGAGGAGGAGTATGTTTTTGCCAATTTATCTCCATATTGACAGACAAACAAACAAAATAATTTGTGTTCTAGGGAGATGAGTTTGTCTGCTCTGTTTTTTCTCCTAAAAAAGTGCCGACTTGTTCCCCTGCACTGTTGACCGTAACACAGTTGAGTAACACGGTTGACTGTTTTAAAGTGTTTTTGTGCTATTGATCCCTTATGTGTTGGAAAAATTCTATGAACAGACACTAGGGATTATCTATGGAGAAGGAAGTCTTGTGTAGGGAGGGAGACTAAATTCAAATCAGACGTGAAAAATGAAAAATGTGTCAGTCTGTATCACAGTGAATCATAAAATCCTACTTATGAAGCCCAACAATCACATTTTCTATATCAGTTGCACAGATTAATGATAACATTATTGTTAAGGGACATAAGCACTTTCAAACGTATGTTGTTTCAACAACTGTAGTATTTTTATATATGTTTGAAATGACATAGTATTTGTCCATAACACTGTTGACAAAATAATCAAGCAAATATTCGCTTTCATTAGAGTATTTATCAAATGATTTAAGATTAAGCTTGGCAATTTGTTTGTTTGGAAACTTAAATATATACATTATGTAAACATCTAGGTCATTTACTTAAAAAAAAAAATACTGATAATTGACATTTTGCTTTTGCCAAAAGCGCAGGGGAATCATAGAATCACTCATATAAATACCTACTGTACATGAGTGCAGCTATGTCAATACCGTATGCTCTTCCTATTTGGGAGCATATTAGTTGTCCAACAGAATGGCTGGCCCTGCCCATCTAGATGTTTATCCTGTGAATAAAGATGTGGCCTTGTAAGGTTGTATATAAATACCTATATGCTATGGTCTTGTATACAAATACCTATATGCTTGGTCTATGTAAGTACCTACAGTATATGCTCTGCCTATATGGGAGCACATAAGATAGCCACGTATGAGGTTGAAGAGAATATATCTGGCGGCTGACCACAGTCCCTTGCAATTGGGCCAACATTTAACAAGGACAATATCAGTTGACCACAGTCCCTTGGATTATGTCCAGCATTTGACAAGGACAAGATCTGCATGATGTCTATTCCACATCTGCAGGCCCCCTCTCTCCTTTCTTTTTCCGTGCCTACCTTTGTTTATGTCCTTGGTGTTGTCTTGTGCCGTCCTTTCCTGACTAAACAGCATTGGGGTTTATGTGTGCCATGGGTGTTATTTTCCCTGCTCATGGTTATTACAGCTCGTCTTTCTTTCTCTCGTGAGGTCATATCAGGAGAGACACAATACACACACTGGATCTCGCCTTGATGGATGTTATTTCTTTGTGTGTGTGCTTTGTTAACGTCTTGTTTATGACTGCTGGGTTTGTAATGACCTTAAATGTTCAGTGTAGGCATAAACTAATTAAGTAGAGGCCGGTTATCTTGCAGCTGCAGCTGAGGGCTTAAATCCACTGTAGTCCTCCTCATGTTCTGTCAAATTAATAAAGGAAAATAAAAATACAAAACAAAAGCAAAGGAATAGAAGACAGCGTGCCCAACCAGCTGCTATGAGTTCCTGTATTCCCTAAGAAAGCTCTGTGTGCGTGCGTGCGTGCGTGCGTGCGTGCGTGCGTGCGTGTGGGCATGTGTGTCTGGCTTGTGAGGGCAGAGAGAGAAAGAGACTGCACCCATGCCATTAAATCTATTTCATGGCCAATTGAACAGCTCAACACTGAACATTATCTGACCTAATCAAATTAAATAATTCCTTCATTAGTGATGCCTATGCAACGGTGGTAAAGGATTCACAGCTGGAGTCAAATGTCAATGCTGTCTGCTTATCAGACACAGTTCAGTTAGCAAATTGGTGTTAATTTGTCTTGACGGAGCACATCTTGCCATAATTAAGTCATATCTGTAGACTGGAGAGAGAGAGAGAGAGAGAGAGAGAGAGAGAGATATGATGCATCCTAGATGTGATTTAGTCATACCTGTAGAGGGAGAGTCTGGTGACGTCATCATTCATCTCACCTCAGGGACAGACAGCAGAATGGGGCTGATTACACTTAGATGGTTTTATGAAGAGTGGTAGATTGCATCACATTGATTATTTTATCTAAAGCAACTTACAGTATTAGTGTGAGGTGACCTACAGGGTATTGGTTACAGTCCCTGGAGCAATATAAGGCGAGGTACCTTTCTCAAGGACTCTTCAGCCATAGAGTTTAGTTGACAGAACTCTCATCCCAAGACTAGGGCTGAATTCGAAACGGGAGGCAGTGACTCGATGACTCTCCTCCTACATAAACAGGTCACTGATCAGAGAGGCGAAGTCAGCTGATGAGGCAGCCGTTACGAACGGCACTAACGAGTGCGCCGTCTTGCGCATTTGATGTTACGGCGATTCTTGCGATTCTATGGGGGGAGTTACGTTCATCACGTTAGCGCTTAGCTTACGCATGCTATTTGAACGGTGAATGATCGTCAGACGGCGGAATCGTAAAATAGGCTATAAATAGATCTAGCGACAGCATATTTAGATACTACAATGTTGATTTATGCATTCGATTTTCAATATCTACATACATAACTGTCAGAATAAAGAGTATGATAAGGTAGTAGCTTGGGTAGTAGCCATGTTTGTTTTTCAGGTTTCCGGTTGAGAGGGAGGTGGCGCACAGCATGTTGGGTACCAAGGAAGCGAAGTCAGCATCTGATGTATCCTCGAAATATCCTCGTTACGCCCACAAATGCAGTCAACTGCCGAGAGAGGAAATAAAGCAATTTTTCGTTTCGATCCACACTTCATGACTCGATGTCCAGTTAGCTCACTGGAAGGACAGCTGCCTTCCCCGTTTCGAATCGGGCCTAGCTACACAACCACTTGACTGGCACTTTTTTCATCCAACACCACACTTCCTGACAGTGTCAAAGGATACAACAGGAGTATGTTTAATTAATTATCCATCAGCTCACTGAGTGTATTTATCTGTGGGTGTGAACAAATGTCTTACATGGCTGGTAGTTTCCTTGACATCACCCTGCTATTCCCCACAGGCAGTAGCAGCAGTAAATCCTTTAAGACATACAGACATGCACTTACATGCTGATGGACACATAATATGAATTCAAAGCCAGGCACAGAGAGAGGAGCAGAGCTGCCTGGCTCAGAGAGGAGAGTTAAGTGGTGGCTGTGGTGGTTGGCTCGAGGTTGAAGTGTGCAGCAACACAGAGGCGTTTCTAGGGTAAGTTGATGTTCCTGTGCTTTGGAAAGCAAATCTCTGTGTTAAAGGCTAGTGAACTCCCTGGTGACATGGTGGCAAGGTGGTGGAAAGTAAGAGGGGTTGGGGAGAGATACAAATGTGAGATTGGGACATGGTTACACAGCGTGGCGTGAAGGGAAGTGAGACAAGTGTATGTGTGGTGGGGGTAGTGGGACAGAGAAGTCAGCCATAGAGGCGTGGAGCATCAACCCTCCCCATGAGAATGGCTGTACTGTGTTGAAGCTCTCCTATAGCCATTTTAACTTAACACCAGTTTGCGTGGCAGCCCGCTGTGTCAGGAGAGACCCTTTAGACCCCACACCCTCCCCTCCTGCACCACCTATCTCCCCTCCTGTTCTGCTCTCTTCTCGTCACCCTCCCCCCTCCACCACTCTCTCCCCTCCTGTTCTCCTCTCTTCTCCTCACCCTCCCCTCCTCCACCACTCTCTCCCCCTTCCTCTCTCATCTCCTCTCCTCTCCTCTCCTCTCCTCTCCTCTCCTCTCCTCTCCTCTCCCTGTACCGCCTCTCCTCTCATCGCCTCCCTCTCTTATCCTCTCCTCCCCTCCCTCTTTCTTCCTCCTCCACTCCTCTGGGTTCCATCCCTGAGGCCTGTCAACAGGGTGTCTTTGGGAGGGAAAATCCTACAGACTGTGGCCTCGTAACACACCAATGCTTTTTCACTCCATAGATGCTTTCACTTGGAGAAAATGCAGGGAGATAGCTCTTCACCTTACAGAAGCTGACTCAATCACAATTACTTTTCCATCATTTTATTGTTCTGCGCTGCACTACACTGAGTTATATAGATGTATAAACCAGCCATTTTATCCAAGAGCTATCATGCAAATATTCTCTAGCTACACAGTCATCTGCATTAGAGTGCAGAGAGAATCTACAAAATAACTCTAGCAGTTTGTCAAAGTGCAGCTTTAGTGTGCTAGTGAATTAATGCATTAACATAAAAATGCATTAATTAATGTGATGAAAATGAGAGTAGCTTCATATAGGGTCTAATTCACATTAAAGTGAAGGCCAAAGTTATTCACATTAAAGTGAACACCAAAGTAATTCACATTAAAGACACGGTAAGGCAATTAACGTCAGGGTGAAAGTGATTGACATTAATGTCAGGGCAAGGTAAATGTATGCTATCAATGCAGATTGGTATTAAAACTGAAGTGTTGCTCATTGGGCCTAAGAAAAAACGTGCAAAACTCCACTCAAGCCTAGGTGACCTAAGCATACACATTAAAGATAAGGTTACTAGCCTAGGTGTGGTCATAGACTCGGATTTGAGCTTTGAGCCTCACATCAACAAGATAACAAAATCTGCTTTTTTCCATCTTAGAAATGTCAACAAAGTGCGCGGCTTGGCCCCCCGACAAGACGCTGAGAAACTTATTCATGCCTTTGTCACCAGTAGGATAGACTACTGCAATGCTCTTTTCTCCGGTCTCCCAAAAAAATTAATTGACAAATTGCAACTCATTCAAAATTCTGCGGCAAGAATCCTAACAAGAACCAGAATGAGAGAGCACATCTCTCCTGTCTTGGCAGACCTGCACTGGTTACCTGTCTCATACAGAATCGACTTTAAGATTCTGCTCACAGTATTTAAAGCATTAAATGGACTTGCCCCTAGCTATATCTCAGACATGCTCTCTTTTTATGCCCCTGCTCGAGCTCTCAGGTCCACTGATGCCAAGCTGCTAAGGACCCCCACCCCCCCGCAGAAGAAGATCGGCGACGCCGCGTTTGCCTGCTATGCGCCCAAGAGATGGAACGCCCTCCCCATCGAGATCCGATCAGCCACCTCCGTCGACTCCTTTAAGAAGCAGCTGAAGACCCACCTCTTCATCCTTGCCAACTCCTAGCTGCCAAGGCGTCATAGTGTCCCAGCCGCCGCAGCGCCCTTACTACTCGCAATCCAGCCCTGGCAGGGGGCTCCCCTAGGTGGCCGCTGGTCTCTGCCTGAGGTTTCTTCCTGACTACAGGGGGTCTTTTTTCTCAGACCTCACTGAGCTTTTTTTCCCCCTCACAAACTATGAATCAAGCGAAAGGGAGTTTTTCCTCACCCCTGATGCCACCAGGGGCCGCACCTGAGCGCCCAATCTCTGTGTGACTATCTATGACTTATGATAGGCCCAGCCACTATGGACCTTACACATCTAAGAATCCTGGGCCCGGTTGCACAAAACACCTTAAGTTTTCTCCCTTAAGTGTGACCCTTAAGGGCTAATTTTCCCTTAGCTAAGGGATCTACTTAATGGGGTTGCACAGAATGCCTTAAGTCCTTCCCTTAGGTAAGGGAAAGCCCTAAGGGATTTACTACAGTAAAGAGGAGTTTACAACGGTAGAATTCTATTGTTTCCAAGGAAACTTTTTAAGTCATTCTTGAATATTCTTCTCAAAACATCGTTAACCATTCTGTAGGCCTAGCTATTTATCTATAGGCCTAAACATGGACAATGGTAAGGCTAGAAAGCCAAACTGGTCAGAGGAGGAGAAAGTGGTATTATTAGAGGAATTTAACAAAAGAAAAAAACATAATAAAAAGCAAATTCAACCCTCAAATAACGGCCGCGAAGAAGCAGCAACAATGGGAAGAGATCACCGGCCGCGACCATAAACTCGAGAAATATGGTGAAGAGGACAGTGGGGGAGGTCAACATTTTTGTTTAAAAACCTTGCGGTCCAAGCGAGGAAGGAACAACGCCATATGTCCATGGCTTAATTGTCGAACCAGATGTCTGGTTATGGAATACTGTGCTCCAACAGTTGTGTGCGTGCATAGGCTATGTGTTTGAGTGGTTCAAAGTGTGATTGTGTGCTCTGGTCGTCGCATTGTTGCGGTTGAAATTACATCTTCTTGCATGATAGCCTACATGAGCCGGGTGCTTGGGATATCGCAGGCAGCACCTGACCCAGCATAGCGTTGTTCGCAACATGTGCCCCGCCCGCCTCTCTTCACCGGAGCCACTCCGCGACCTCCCTCTTTAAATTAAGCACCGCTCCAAACGTTCTCCTCTCTTCTCTTAGCAGACGTGGGCTCTACTCCCCATGCATTATTTTGTAGGCTATTTGTGATATCATTCCATTTATCTTTAGTTTCTTCCGCGTTGTTTTGGAAGTGTCAAGCGGTAATGCGAATTTTAAGAATTATAATAGGCCTAATAGGCTATGGCGCAAGCACTGGAGAAGTGCCGTGTGTCTCACCTGCATTTTCGAGCTCCTAAAACAACTCCCAAACAACTCCAGTGTCATAATTAACACAGCGAGGATCATTGATCATTGTCATCTTCATGCATGTTAGCAAAATAAATGTGGGGTTTGAGGGCAATAAAAACATTTGGTGATGGTGGGACAATGGACGAGACTGTGAGGGAGGAAATTAATGAATGGGCTACCCTAACCCCGCGGCCATAACTTCATCCGAGAATCTTCACAATGAGGAAACACTGAATATACGCACATTTTCGAGTAAAAATGAGACGTTTTGTTATGAGGACTTGATGTTATAGGTCTAATGAAGTGCCACCCAAAAATGTTCTGGCCCATCCAAAGCTGATTTTCTGGCGCCGTGCCTGGCCGCAATCATCAGCTGCAAGACGGCAGGGAGAGCACAACTCCTGTAGCATGGTCCAATTCGAGACGGTCGGATAATTCATATATGGATTGTCTATCAAATCTATAATTAATAGCCTAATTAGGCCCTAACGGTTCGTCGGTAAGCGTGCCTATCCATTGGGTTCTCCCGGTCGCGGAAAACTCTTATTTGAATCCGTTGATCACGTTGCTGAATGTGCATAAACTCGGCCATGTCTGACTTAAGGCGACGATATCGGTCCCTCAGATATTTTCCCTTAACTTGGTTGTTAAGGTCTTTTGTGCAACGATTTTAAAGAACTTTAAGGGATTTCTTAACTTTAAGGGAAACTCTTAAATATTTAAGGGGAAACCCTTAAGGAAAACTTAAGGGGAAATTTTTAAGGGTGTTTGTGCAACTGACTTTCACTTAGGGGACCCTTAACTCAGACTTTAAGGGAAATACTTAACTTAAGGTGTTTTGTGCAACCGGGCCCTGGTCCTAACCTACGTTGACCTTATGACTCTACATTCTCTGTCTATCTCTTCTTCCTCTGCCTTCCTGCTTTTTCTGCCTCTCCTCTATACCTCTCCTTTTAAATCTATCTCTAACAATGTTTTTTCCCATTTGTTAAGCACTTTGAGTTACATGCCTTGTATGACACAGTGCTATACAAATACTAGAGGTGCTCCGATTGCTCGGCAGCCGATCATGCTCGGCCGATAATGGCCAAAAATAGCCTGATCGGTGATCGGAAAAACATGCCGATCAAAAAACCGATCCAGAGATATTAAATTCCTCACGCAACCATTTCGCCTTTACACCTGGCGCTGCCTGCATGTAGCCTAGCCTAGGTGCTGGCTCTGCACAGCTGCTGCACCAAAATAAGGCATCTTTACTTGTCTTTAACTTTTTGGAATTCCCTCCTTCATTTTCACCATTTATAATTATATCTGCATCAACAATGATCTGATTTTCCGATCCATGCGCAGTTTACATGACGCTTGTAATTTGTGAATGACGTGTCAGTCTCGCCATGTTCACTATTTTGAGTTACAGCCTGTCAGCACGCAACAACTAAACGTTTCCAAAACAATCATCAACTGTATTGTTTTTAAAGTTGTAGCCTAATGGACAGCCAGGTCATTAGTTTTGTAGTCGCTGCAACACCAAACAGCAACTAGGGAGAATGGACGGTGAAACTCAATGAGTCTGTGCAGGGAATTCTACATTCTATGACAGTGTTACAGAGAAAGAGCTTTCCTCGCAGACACGCTGTGTTGTGCGTGTTCCCTGTTCTTTCAAGTGAAGTTTTTTTTTCTTGTTTTGTGTATGTAGAATCTCAAGTGTTTCAGTCACAATGTAATTTGCGATAGACTACTTCTCGCCCGTTAGCCATTTTACGTTATAACCTGTGTAGTTGCCTCGGTCAGCACGCGACAAGTTCACGTTGTCCGCACAAGCATGCCAACGTTATTGTTTTCAAAGTTGTAATTGATAGTCAGTCGATTAGTTTGATAGTCGCTGAAACGCCAAACGGCGACAGAAGTGAGAGGGAGAGAGCAGAACGGTCGCGGAGCACTGCAGCTGTGGACAGTGAGTGACAGAGAGGGGAGGGGCTCTCCTCACGAGGCTGCTCATTTAAAGCGACAGGGTTTTTTCTCGTATGCAGAAGACGAGAGACTGAGATCCAGGTGTCTGAGCTTCAATTCAATCTCAAATAGTTAAGTAATTATATGCAATAACTTATAAATTGATGTAATGTTTCAGTTTCAATTCAATCTTAAATAGTTTAGTAATTATATGCAATAACTTATAAATTGATTAATACTGTAGACTTACTTGTAGGCTATATTACCAACACTAGTCTGAAAGAGCTGAAAGATAATAATAATAATAATAATAATAGCCTAATAATAATAATAATAATAATAATAATAATAACAATAATAATAATAATCATAATAGTAATAGCCTAATAATAGGCCTACATTGTGAAAGCGACATGTGCAAATTAAGATTGATTGGTTTATGGGCAGAAATATTCAATAAGGATAATTAATAGGCTATTAAAAAAATAGGAAATAATTTCTGTGATCGGCAATGATCGGTGATCGGCAGATAAAGATTTTTGGTGATCGGTATCGGTGATCGGGCCAAAAAATGGTGATCGGAGCACCTCTAACAAATACAATTATTATTATTATTATTATTAATGTTGAGGTAAAGCTAATTTAGGCTATGCAATGCAGACTGACATTAATGTTAAGGTGAAGCTAATTCAAGGCAGTTATTGTTTTTAAATTGTCACATGACCTTCCACATGGCATAGCGGGCACTGGCCAACCCCCTCAGAACTCACAGCTCCATATCATTTGGGGGGGAGGGGGGGGGGGGGGGGGGGGGGATGATGGGAGCAGATGGATGTCAGAGGCAGCCAGAGGGGCATGTCACATGTCACCAAACAGATCTTAGATTGGGGCAGCATGTGTGTACAAGCATGTCACCAAACAGATTGGGGGAGCATATGTGGGTTTGCAATAGGGGGCAATGAGGAACACATGAAACCATATTTCATATTAGGGTCTGGTACTGTAATGGGAGCTGGGCTCCTGCCATGTTTCTGGAATCAAGGGAGGGAGAGAGAGAGAGAGAGAGAGAGAGAGAGAGAGAGAGAGAGAGAGAGAGAGAGAGAGAGAGAGAGAGAGAGAGAGAGAGAGAGAGAGAGAGAGAGAGAGAGAGAGAGAGAGAGAGAGAGAGATTGAGAGAGAGAGAGATTGAGAGAGAGAGAGAGAGAGAGAGAGAGAAAGAGAGAGAGAGAGAGAGAGAGAGAGAGTGAGTGAGAGACTAAAAAGAGAAAGATTAAAGAAAGTGGATATAAGACACTGAGACCAGCCTCCTGTTTTGAAGTGGGGTTAACAGCCCATGTGTGGGTTCATATTGTGGCTTGTGTGGTGTTGCAGATTGCAGTTTGATTGCACTTGACAAGTTTTTTTGCCTCTATGGCTCTCCACTGGCTATTGGGATGAATAATATGATACACCCATACATTCGGCGCTTTAACGGCCCATGTGTGGGTTCATATTGTGCCTTGTGATTGCAGTTTGACAGCACTTGACAAGTTTCTCCTTTCCTCCACTGTCGAGTATACACCATGACGATTTAGGTCCTGTGTGATGTTCAGTATGAACTGGATGAAATAAAACAACTCCCTCATTACAATGGAAGAAAAAAGGAACAGAATAAAAGTACATGCCCTTCCTCTGTCTGAAACTGAAATAAATGAAACTCCTTTAGAGAGACAGGAAATACCAAAAGAAAAAAAGGAAATAAGGAAAAGGAAAATCAAAGAAAAGAAAACACATATAGGGTGTGTTGAATAAAGTGTGTTGAATAAATGACATGTCTTTTGAAAAAATGATTACAAGGCAACTAGTTTGAAAATCACTTCCTCTGCCAAGCTCTTGCCCTTGAAGACAAAGAAGAACTGAAGCATTAATTTAAACACACAAAGAACTCAGAACAGCACACAGACATTCCTGTTCTGATGTAGCCTATTGAGAAAGAGAGCGAGAGAGAGAGAGAGAGAGAGAGAGAGAGAGACAGAGAGAGAGAGAGAGAGAGAGAGAGAGAGAGAGAGAGAGAGAGAGAGAGAGAGAGAGAGAGAGAGAGAGAGGGGGAGAGAATGTACAGGAAGCAATCATTTTCAAATCCCTCATGGATGTTTTGACCCAACAATTGCCTAACTGTCTGTGTCTTGCTGCTCTCTGTTCCCATCTGGCCCAGCAAACTGTGGTGTCCCATCTCTTATTCAAACACTAATTATCAACCAGACATGTAGTCTGGCATATCCTGTTAGGAAGGATTCAGTCTAAAAGAAATAAAAGAAATACAAGAAATACAAGAAAGAACAGTGCAAGAAAAGAGATCCTTCAATTTGTTTTCCTTCACAAGTGTATTTCCCAGGGAACACTGGATCTGATCACTTCTCTTGTCTCAAATTCTGCCAACTCTGTCAAAGTGTATACTACTTTGAGCAACATGACTGTATGAACTCTCCTGTTCAAGTGCAGTTATTGTATTTCTGGGAGTCTGAGAGGGAAGGAAAGAAAATCACATTCTCTTTTTGAGAGACACAACTGCTGGATATCACCTCCTTGCGTATCTGTGGTGCCAGATAGAAAGTAAATTGTGCCCAACAAACCTTTTAAACTTGCTGCTCTCCTCTCAGTAGCTGCCATGTTGCCTTCAAGAGAGCTTATTGTATCTGTGGATTTAATTGGGCTTTTGTGAGAGGGCTGTTCTATCCATACACACACCCATTCTGTCTTAATCACACACACGCACGCACGCACGCACGCATGCACGCAAACACACACACACACACACACACACACACACACACACACACACACACACACACACACAGCCCTGCATTTGTATAGTGGTTTGGCTGCATGCCTAGCTGAGACTATAAAGGCCTTGTTGAGACTATGCCCTTTGTTTTAGAACAGTTCCACCTTCTCACCCCATCTCTGTGTCTGTGTTGTTGTCGGGACTATGGCCTATGGCCTATGGCCACTTTCTCACCCCATCTCTGTGTTTGTGTTGTTGTCGGGACTATGGCCTATGGCCACTTTCTCACCACATCTCTGTGTTTGTGTTGTTGTCGGGACTATGGCCTATGGCCACTTGCTCACCCCATCTCAGTCTTTGTGTTGTTGTAGGCTGGACCATGGTTTTACCTGGCCAAGGCTGGATTTTCAGTGTTTTTAATTTTTATTCTTTTTATTGAGAATCCCTCACAGGCACATCAACTCTCGTGTTCATAGACTTATGCGGTTGATACACTGCATACTGTACAATACAGTACAATACAGTACAATACAGTACAGTAAAGCATACAGTACAATACAGTACAATACAGTACAATACAGTACAATACAGTACAGTAAAGCATACAGTACAATACAGTACAATACAGTACAATACAGTACAGTACAGTACAATACAGTACAGTACAGTACAGTACAGTACAATACGTAAGGGTTAACGTTCGGCGAGAAGGTCGCTACCGTGGAATAGCAGCACGACAGAGAGAATCTTTAGACCCCGACGCGGAGCGGAGGGGTCTTGTTCTCTCTGAAGTGCTGCTATTCCACAAAGCGACCGACTCGCCGAAAGTTAACCCGCTTATTATATGGATATACTTAAATGATTCACACATGGCGGGGACATTTCTTTAGGCCTATTTAATGTGTAGTCTTTTATAGTTTTTAATGTCAAAAGATTGTTGCTGCGCAAAACAAAACAGTGCCGTTGTGGAACACCGCTAACAGCTAGGTAGCCAGGACAACAGGTGTTGTCTATCACAGCAGCAGATTAGAGTCTTGTTGAAAAGTCGCTTTAGCAGTGAAAAGTCTTGTTGCCATTGACAGCGGTCTGTTATAGACCAACCCGTCCGTTATCGAAAAATAACAGACGTGCGAACGTTGGGGAGCCCCGTTGAAATGAATGGAGCATTCGACCGATGACGTCACAACCATATAATAAAGTACAGTAAAGCATACTGTACAATACAGTACAATACAGTAAAGCATACAGTACAATACAATACAATACAGTACAGTAAAGCATACAGTACAATACAGTACAATACAGTACAATACAGTACAATACAGGACAATACAGGACAATACAGTACAATACAATACAATACAGTACAATACAGTATAATACAATACAATACAGTACAATACAATACAGTACAATACAGTAAAGCATACTGTACAATACAGTAAAATACAATACAGTACAATACAATACAGTACAATACAGTACAATACAATACAGTGCAATACAGTACAGTAAAGCATACAGTACAATACAGTACAGCATACAGTACAGCATACAGTACAATACAGTAAAGCATACAGTACAATACAGTACAATACAGTAAAGCAGTATATCCCTGCACTGTTCAACAGGCATCAATGTCAGTGGTGTTTGGCCTCTGATCCTCAGGACTCTGGCTGTTCGCTACACAGTACTGACGACCTTCAGTGGAGACTGTGGACACATCAGCTGCAGTACTGACCTTCAGTGGAGACTGTGGACACATCAGCTGCAGTACTGACCTTCAGAAGAGACTGTGGACACATCAGCTGCAGTACTGACCTTCAGTGGAGACTGTGGACACATCAGCTGCAGTACTGACCTTCAGTGGAGACTGTGGACACCAGCTGCAGTACTGACCTTCAGAAGAGACTGTGGACACATCAGCTGCAGTACTGACCTTCAGAAGAGACTGTGGACACATCAGCTGCAGTACTGACCTTCAGTGGAGACTGTGGACAGACACATCACTGACCTTCAGTGGACACCGTGGACACGTCAGAACTAACTCCACTGCAAAATATGGTGTCCGGCATTGAATTATGTACATGCGTGCCTGCGTGCGTGCGTGCGTGTGTGCGTGAGTTTAATTCTTGACAAGGGCAAAGGTATGAAATCTTACGAAAGATCGTAATAGAATACTAATAAGGTCACTTTGAAACTTTCCTGGTAAATTGAGCCAATTTAGATGCATAAATGTCAAAGTATTTTCACATCAGATTTAATAGCAACTGACCTTCCCCTCTGGTGCTGTCTGAGTTATGTGTTTTGCCACGCTGTTACACAGACACACAGAGCTCCCTATTAAGTGCCATTACATCAAATGGCAAATGTTTTGTCAAGACAGCACTTGTTTTCTAACCTGCAGATTTGCAATATTCTTCTCTCTTCGCACTTGCTCTTGCTTTTTTGCTTCCCATTTCTCCTTCACACATTAGCTACAAAATATATTAACGACCACTTATATTCATGTATTTCTTTTTTGCTCTTTTCAGCGCTCTACTATCCATAAACAACAGTGTGCTTTGACAGCTGATGGCAGCACTAATGTGCAAACACACTGTGAAAGACAATGAGGAAAGCAGCCCTGTGTAATTAAATGACATGATTGCTATCTAATATCCTTTTGATATGTCTAAAGTTACTCAGCACTGTGTTATTAAATGGCATGATTGCTATCTAATGTCCTTTTAATATGTCTAAAGCTGCTCAGCAATTTGCTTATTGTGTTAGCCTGCTGCCAAATGCTCTGTGACCACCAGCAATGGAGGAAGACGAACGTGGCAGCCAAAATGATATGGCTTTCATTACTTACCAAAATCATATGGCTTTCCTCATTCATCAATATCACAGCACTAACATTGGGGTTATGATTTCAATTAGTCCAGAGTGTCCTCAGGTGCTAAGTGATGACTCTTGAATGTAATGAGTGTAGTTGCCCCCACTCTGCTGTTAGAGGGAGGGAGGAGGCTGATGACATGGGGACTTTTCTTATTTAGTTTAGTCCTTCAAACAGTGAACCCATCCACACAGAGAACCCATACATACAGCAAACCCATACCCTCCTGATATGAACCCATACCCTCCTCATGTGAACCCATACCATCCCCATACAGTTCAGACAACCTGGGCCTCATACATGTCAGTGCAGTTGATCCGTTATATCCCCCAATATGCAGCACTGGTGTTCCTGAATGCATGAAGACTCTAGAACATGTGCAGGTTCCGACTCATTGTGTCCAATGAGGGAGAGAATCCAGCTGCTACTGCTCCTGCTGCTGGTAGCACGCGCACACACACACACACACACACACACACACACACACACACACACACACACACACACACACACACACACACACACACACACACACACACACACACACACACACACACACACACACACACACACACACTGCTGCTGCTGCTGCTGCCGGTGTAATGTCTTCTTGGCATGCACAGACACAGCTAAGCTCTGGCCTCCAGCTTGGCTCAAACTCTGTCAGACGCATTCATCACACACAAACACACGCACACACATACACACACACACACACACACACACACACACACACACACACACACACACACACACACACACACACACACACACACACACACACACACACACACACACACACACACACACACACACACACATTCATCACTGCAGCTCGTCCCATCTCTCCTTGCCACGGCTTATAGCAATGCCAGAGTCAGCTCACATCAATAGCAATTAACGCTCAGCTTGTAATTTACTCTGAGAAGTGTGTGGACAGCCAGGCCTAATATTTTCTAAGTCATTCCTCCCCCGTATTCAGAGTGGCTGATGTCTACTCTGTGATTCTGCTGCTGTGATTCAGAGAGGAAAGCTCATGTTCACACATCTGCAGAACATTCTGAATTAATCACCCTAAAGACCATCTATCTGTATCTCACCCGGGCTGCCCTCACCATCCTCAGCTGCCCTCACCATCACTCAGCTGCCAGGATGAGAATGAAAGAGCAAATATCTCTGTGTAGGCAGGATTGACGAAGCCTAAATCTACATCTCTGTGTAGAGTGATAAGGCTCAGTGTGGATCTGATACAGTGCTGAACAGAAATGTAGTGTCAGAAATTACAAAAATAGGGTTGAATGAGTTTCTGGCACATTTGCATATTCTAAAACTGAAGCAAAGAAACCTGAAGATTGTCATTACCCAGCTGTGTATTGGTGTGTGTTTGTTGGAATTCATGAGATTATGCAAATACCAAAGACCTCATGTGCCACCATCAGCATGCCAGGTGCCAGTAATGCAATACCTCTGACCAATTGGATGCAATACCTCAGACTTATTTTTCATTGAGGCAGCCTCTCACCAATGACTGTACAGAATTTGCCTCAAATAATGTCATTACTCGGTTGCATAATAATCTCCTTATACATTTGCATTTTCTTTTGAACTCACTTGAAGCAAATGAAAGTTCTTAAAGTTCATGTCAACTTTCAGTATTTAGGGTTCAATGTTTTCAGCAACATTGTTTTCGTTCTTTGCCATGACTTCAACAGGTTCAAACACAGTCAATATTAAACACAACTTTGTAGTGCAAGTAACTCTCAATTATGAAGAGTTAAACTAAAATATGTTGCCCGCTATTGGCCTCGACTCTATGGCATAAGCCTGGTACCATATCTGACTTCACTGGCAGCCAATACATTTTTTATGGAGCACAATGACAGAGCAGTTAAGAAGTTTATTTTCTTTAATACAAGAAAGAGCTGCCTGTGCATTACATTTTCTGCTCACGTGAACTTAAACATAACGTACTCAATTATCAACCATGGACTCGTTTTGCTTTCTACCATTTTACTAAATGACTTGAATAACTCTGTTGACCTCTAGAAGAGAAATTAATGGTGTGATGACAGAAATAGCGGTCGGTGTGTCCTAAAGCACAATGAAGTTATGTCTTTGTGTGTTGATTGTCGTTAGAAGAAACCACTTTATTCAAATCATCTTACTCTTTCTCTTTTTACTGTTACATTTTACTCTTAGTTTGTGTGTGTGTGTGTGTGTGTGTGTGTGTGTGTGTGTGTGTGTGTGTGTGTGTGTGTGTGTGTGTGTGTGTGTGTGTGTGTGTGTGTGTGTGTGTGTGTGTGTGTGTGTGTGTGTGTGTGTGTGTGTGTGTGTGTGTGTGTGATAGAGAGAGAAAGAGAGAGAGCGAGAGCGAGAGAGAGAGATCAGAAAAAGAGAGAACACAAATGAGAGAAGGAAGGAGACAGAGCCAGACAGCTTGAGTCTTATGTGTGTAAATAAGCCTGATAATTTGCAGCTGTAAAGAATGTCTATCGATGCCTTACAATGCCTTCCGTCTCCTTATTTGGACATCCTGTATATTGCTGTGTTCCTGAAGAGTCTCTTTTCTCAGCTTGTTTACAGACGGCTGTCTGCAGCTTGGAGAGATGGAGGGGTTTTAGATATTTCCTCAAATCATCACCCACTGCCTGATCTCTCCACTCCCTGATTTTCTATTCTTTCTTCTGCCAATCACTCCCTTCCTCCTCTCTTTCTTATGCCGATCTCTTGCTCCTCTCTTCTGCTGATCCCTCGTTCTCTTCCTCCTCCTCATGTCTAGTTTCCTCTTCATCCTCCTCATCTGCTTCCTCTGTGGAGATCACACAGCATGCTTTACTGAGGAAGCTTTCAGGCCTTGAGGCAAACCTTAGCTATCAACACTGTAGTTGTGGGACTTGTTCCTATCCAGGCTGTGCAGAATAATCTGGCATAAATAAAGACAGTTGCTATTGCAGCCCTTCAACTGGAGTGCCAATAGCAAGACAGGAGTAAAGAGCATTGCTGTGTCTTACCAATGTAGACAACAGCTTCTGTGGTAACAGGCAAATGTGAATCCTCTGAAACCTACCGCATGCATGCAGTGTCTTTGTTTGAATAGAACTATTCAGTGTGGTTCTGAATCGGCCCGCTAGTTAGGAAAGAGATATGGCTGCTTGATACTGTAGTGTCTTCCCTGTGAGGGCTGGAGGTTATCAGTTTAAGTTACTCTGGAAGACTCTGGGAATCTCGTCTTGCTGAAGTGATTTGTCTAGAAAGTGCTGACTTAATCCCCCAGTTAACTCCCTGAACTGGAAGGCAGAAAAATGATAACCAGACAACTCTGCTGTGTCTCATTGGGATCGATTGATTCTCTGGTGGAGGAATATCTGTGTTTTTATGCATGTCGATCAATGTGCTCCAAATAAATGCACATTATTGTGAAGGTAATCTTTTAGACGGAACAGCGCAGGGAAAGAGAGGAGGACAACATTACAATACTAATAACAGAGGTGGCATTGGAAGATGAATATATTTTATACAGCACAGCACCAAAGCAGAGAGGCAGAATATTACACTATTCGAAAGCGAAAAGTGAAAGCCCATTGGGAAACTCCAACTCCCATTGTCATTGTGACACAGCACTCCACTGCACACAACGAAATTGCATTTATGCCTCACCCGTGCAAGGGGGCAGCCCTCAGTGGCGCCCCATGGGGAGCAGTGCGGTGGGACGGTACCATGCTCAGGGTACCTCAGTCATGGAGGAGGATGGGGGAGAGCACTGGTTGATTACTCCCCCCACCAACCTGGCGGGTCGGGAGTCGAACCGGCAACCTTTGAGATGCAAGTCTGACGCCCTAACCGCTCACCCATGACTGCCCATAACTATTCAATACAGAGGCGGCTTTAGAAGAAGATTATTTCAGTTGAAGTTATTGTGCTAGTGGCTGTTATTCTGTGGTCCCAAGGAGAGAAATGGGTGTTGGTAACACTTCCAAATAAGGGGCCATAATTAACAGTAAAGTAGCTAAAACCTAATACTTAAGTAAGGGTTAATAATCATTATTTAATGCCACATTAGACACATATTAATTGTTATTAATGCATATGTTGAACATTAGTAAGCAGTTACTTAACTATTAGATAACTATTACCTTGTGTTACAAGTTAATGGCATATTATTATTTAACTAATAGATAAGTAAGGGCACAGTTAATAGTTAAGTAGCTATCAGGTCATACTTAACTAAGGACCAAAATGAACACTTACTTAATACAAAAGCAAGGCATAACTAATGGTTAATTAATACATAAATATTGGGTTTTGGGACCCTTATATGTGACCCCCCACCACGAAACCAGGCATAAGTCGCGCAGCCGCGTTCAGAGCTACAGCCAAATTTAGTCAGGGAAGCGATTTTCTATGTGTTTTGACATCTTGGAAGAAAACGGTACCTTAACACTTATATTTTCAATTTCCATGGTCATTACATTCAAATTCGGTCAATAAAGATGTTTATTATGTCAATTATGTCAGCGTGATCAAAAGTTCAGGCTTCATTGAGCAAAGAGAAAGCCGAAATGTGCCACTTTTCCCCGACCGAAACAACCTCCGATCTGTTGCGGATCATCCAAGTGTTTGGTACGAGGAGAAAGCTAATGAAATGCCCTGTCCAATCACGTAGGTCAAATGGCGATATTATTTTGTAGTTCTTTTAAAAGAGCCAATCAAAAGAGTAAACCAAACCCTCTTGTTGCTATGCCTGTCAAGATCAAGCTCCGTGATTGGTCAAACGCCCACCGCGTGCTCTACGGGCATGCGCAGTTCTCTCACTTACATCCGCAACAAACCAAGCATGGTTAGTGTTATTGCAAGTTTGATTAATGTTTCGTCTCATAAATAGCCGTATTTACTCCTCATTTTTGGACAACAATGACAAGGACAAAGGCGACTGGGAGTCTGATGATGACTGGGATGCCTTTGATGATGAAAAAGACGATCGAGTGCACGAACTGGGAACAGATTCAGCAGTGGAGAAGACCAATGCGATTTTTACCGCGGACGTATCTCCCAATTCTGGCTATGAAAAGACCAATAATCTTTGGTAAGTTAGTGTGCAACTTAGTTACATAGCAGAGGACACTTTCTGTTTCTTGATTTTTACGTTTTAACCCTCCGGATTTCATCTGCATGACATGTATGTGTGGGTATAATGGAGCTCTAGAAAAACGTCTCAGTGCATGCCTTTAGTGATTACATACTCCTCGTTTTGAAATGGGCTAAACTTAAAATAATACTGACAGTATATGCAACTATTCTACCTGTAGTTAACTGGAATGGTATTTTTTACATACTATTCCTATTATTTTTTCCAGCATCAGCAAGGAAAGACTAACAGGCTTACTGAAATGGTACTCCAATGGGACAGGACAGGAGGGAGAAAGAGATCCCTTCAGCTGGACAACATCAAAGGAGAGGTGACATTCATCCAACAACAAGGTTCACAAAATGCCCTAGTGCTCACTGGACATGTCCCTGGATTTAAACGTGATGATCTACAGCCCCTGCCTTCAGTTCACACTGCCACCAAGGTCAACCAAAGCTACAAAGATGTTCTTCTTGGGACAGGTAATTAACATTCTCTTTTAAATATTGTGGTCATCTAACCTATTTGTAATATGGGTGTCATAGTTGGCTGGTAGCCATTCTTTTAATGAATTTCATGTTTATGCTGCAGCTGTCATATTTCAATGCTTTTAAGGTTAATATCTTGATTTACAATGGGCGGCGATTGTTAAAATTCTACTCCATATAATGACCTATATCGATTTATATGTAAATAATTAATTTCAGTTGAGCTGGAAAAGAGAAAAAAATGTAGCTGTCTTAGGGTATAACTATTTTTGTTTTGAAAACTTTTTTTCTGTCAATTCATTATTTTTGTTATTTTTCATAGAGAAGAACTATTGGACCATCAAGCACCAACAAGAGTGGAGACTTGAAGAAAGCAACGCATATCTGAATCTTACACTGACTCTGAGAGTGCCCATAGACAGGTTGTGGGCGTGGAGATGAACTTTTAAATCTGTAAATATGTGGCAAGTACACAAGAGAATACGTGAGTAATGTGTGTGTGTGTGTGTGTGTGTGTGCGTGCATGCATGCGCGCATGCATGCGTGTGCATGTGTGTATGTGTTTATACTAAATGCATTTAATTTAATGCTATATTGACCTAAATGTTCATGTCCTTGATGCACTGTATGTTGTGTTTTTTTAAGCTTTGGCAGCATTGATACTTCCAAGCATGCCAATAAAGCACATTTGAATTTGAATATGCAAGTTAAATTGTCTTTTTTAGTTCTTTTAGGGTTGCCATTGGTAAGCGGTAGGGCAGTCATGGGTAAGCGGTTAGGGCATCAGACTGTATCCCAAAGGTTGCCGGTTCGACTCGTGACCCGCCAGGTTGGTGTGGGAGTAATTAAGCAGTGCTCTCCCCATAATCCTCCAAGACTAAGGTACCCTGAGTATGGTTCCGTCCTGCCGCACTGCTCCCTTTGGGGCGCCATTGGGGGCTGCCCCCTTTTGAGGCATAAATGCAATTTCATTGTGCGCAGTGTGCACTTGTGTGCTGTGGAGTGCTGTGTCACAATGACAAAGGTAGTAGGAGTTTCCCAGTTGGGCTTTCACTTTCTTTAAGGCATAACATGAAGACAGATACAGTATGAGAGCATGAATTGGTGATATAAGATGATCATATTTCAGGTGGATGATTTCCCCGAAATTCCATTTGGATGGAAAAGTCAGTTTCCGTTTAAATAATAGGTTAAAGTTCTTTGATTTAAACAAAACTTCTGTGACATGTCCGTCATAGTGTCATTAATCATCTGTGAAAATTTCATGTCAATCGGATGATAATTAATATGCGTTGCTAAGGACTTTATACCTATAAAATAGTCCAAAACTTTGACGGCCGATTTCTCGAAAAGGCGTTTCGCGAAATATGTCCAAACTCCAAAAGTAAAATGTCCGTAACTTTGGTTCTACTTATGATAGAAACATAATTTTTTCACCATAATAAACCTTGGGTTCTGCTCTATCAATCCACATAGATAACTCATTTTTGATATCCAGAGACTTATGCCTGGTTTTGTGGTGGTGGGTCACATATTAGAGTTGGCTGAGGATAACTAATGGTTAATTAATAGATAGATATTGATATTTGGGACCCTTATATTAGAGTTGGCTGCGGATAACTAATGGTTAATTATTCGATAGATATTGGTGTTTGGGACCCTTATAATAGAGTTGGCTGAGCATACCTAATAGTTAAGTAATTAATCTACTGTGATATCTAGTTTTCACTCGTTCAAATCACTGTAATAGTGGCAACAGGAGCTATTATATAGCAAGGATTGGACGTACACTTCTCAATGATGGTGGGGTGATGTGATTTAATTTTTTCATGTACCACTTATTAATTTTAATGGTAAAAACCCTACAATAAATGCAGAACAATATGAAGAGTAATAGTTTTGAAGCGAAATTAAACCATTCCTTTGTGATAATTAGGTTAATGTTTGAGAATATTAGCTCCAAGAAGAGCAGTGCATGATGGGTACGCAATCTATAGACAACAATAATTCGGTATTATTTAATCATTAGATATGCCTTACTCTTGTATTAAGTAAGTGTTAATTAAGGTCCTTAGTTAAGTCTGCCCTAATAGCTACTTAACTATTAACTGTACCCTTACTTATCTTTTAGTTAAATAATTATATGCTATGAACTTGAGACACATGGTAAGGGGCCATATATATAAGGGGCCATAATGAACAGCAAATTAGCTATAACCTAATACTTTAGTAACAGTTAATAATCACTACTTAATGCCACATTAGACACATATAAATTGTTATTAATTCACATGTTAAACATTAGTAAGCAGATACTTAACTATTAGATAACTATTACCATGTGTCTCAAGTTCATAGCATATAATTATTTAACTAGATAAGTAAGGGTACAGTTAATAGTTAAGTAGCTATTAGGTCATACTTAACTAAGGACCTTAATTAACACTTACTTAATACAAAAGCAAGGCATACCTAATGATTAATTAATACCGAAATATTGTTGTCTGTAGATTGCATACCCATCATGCACTGCACTTCTTGGAGCTAATATTCTCAAACATTAACTTAATTATCACAAAGGAATGGTTTAGTTTCTCTTCAAAACTGTTACTCTTCCTAATGTTCTGCATTTATTGTAGAGTTTTTACCATTCAATTTAATAAGTGGTACATGAAAAAATTACATCTCATCATCCCACCATCATTGAGAAGTGTACGTCCAATCCTTGCTATATAATGGCTCCTGTTGCCACCATTACAGTGATTTGAACGAGTGAAAACTAGATGTCAAGGTCGATTAATTACTTAACTATTAGGTATGCTCAGCCAACTCTATTATAAGGGTCCAAAACACCAATATCTATAGATTAATTAACCATTAGTTATCTGCAGCCAACTCTAATATAAGGGTCCCAAACACCAATATCTATCTATTAATTAACCATTAGTTATCCTGGGCCAACTCTAATATAAGGGTCCCAAAACCCAATATTTATGTATTATATAACCATTAGTTATGCCTTGCTTTTGTATTAAGTAAGTGTTAATTTTGGACCTTAGTTAAGTATGACCTGATAGCTACTTAACTATTAACTGTGCCCTTACTTATCTATTAGTTAAATCATAATATGCTATTAACTTGTAACACAAGGTAATAGTTATCTAATAGTTAAGTAACTGCTTACTAATGCATTAATAGCAATTAATATGTGTCTAATGTGGCATTAAGTAATGTTTATTAACCCTTACTTAAGTATTAGGTTGTAGCTACTTCACTGTTAATTATGGACCCTTATTTGGAAGTGTTACCATGGGTGTTTAAAAGGCCTGCATCTCTTTGTTGTGAGAAGTCTTCACTGACACCAAACGATACACTTGGGGAATCTAATTTGGGACAGACACGCTGTATAGAGCTCTGAGGATGACAGCTTTGAACTTGGAACGTATCCATGACAGCCATAGGCCTTTAAACTCCCTCTCTGTATTTTTCCATCAGTGAAGAATGCAAACTGCATTTTAGACCTTGAATATTATTAGCATCACTATAGCTGTATATGGTGATCAGACTGAATCCATTTACTGCTAAATGCAGGTGTACTGACAGGAGGAAGACTGCACCTCACTTTTCACATCAGTTTGGCATTGAAGAAGTTTTAGTTCAAAGCTTTAAATACTGTAAGCCCTTCAATGTATTTTTAGGGTGCTGAATCGGTCTAAATCATATCGCAAAAATAAGTTGGCATATTATCGTTTAGCACTCATCAATGGCAGTTACAGCACAAATCTAACCAATCTTGATCTCATCTTCTGAAATCTGGGTCCTTGAGGAATCCAGGCAGAGTTTGAATTTAAAATGAATTATTTAATTTTTTATCTTAACAATGATGTTCATATACCTCCATTTTGTGGTGTAATTTGTCGATTCCAGGCTAAAAAGGCTGATTTATTTTCCAATATCTCTTTTAAAAAATAAGGTTTAGTGATATGTATTTCATGCTGTAATCACTGCAGTTCATTTCAAGACTAAACAGACTTTCTAACTTTCTTTCATCTCTTTCCTGCCCACAGGTAAGTGGAGCCTCTTTAGCACAACTTCACCCACCCCCTTCTCTGGCTCTTCTCTGGCTGGCTTTGGGTTTATCTATTCATCTGCTGGAGCAGTTCTGAGTGATGCATTCCTGTCATGACGTGAGTGTCTGCAAGCTGGATGGATGCTGGAGTTAAGTAACTCGTATTGTGCAATACTGCTGCTGCTGCCATTTTGAAGTCTCTGATGACTTCTCTTGATGTGGTTATCACAGCCCCCCTTTACATACTCTTGTGTTTGCTATTTGCATATGCCATTATGTGTGTATTTGCATAGGCCCTGACCTGGACTGATGCTGGAGCTGAGTAGGAATGCTGCTATATTCAAGTCTTCTCTTGATGCAGTTATCACAATCTCTCATGCTGTTATTTGCTATTTGCATATGACATTTATGTCTGTATTCGGTTATCACGGTGCCTGTTTTCATATGCCATTATGTCTCTATTTACATAGGCCCTGATCCTGTCATACCAGTTGGAATATGTAAAAGGAAAGAGACAGAGTCATGAGTTAGTTGACTAAGGTCAGCTGTGGTATTGACATTGTTTTCCTGGTGGAAATGGATGAAGTGTATTGTATATCCTGTGAGCAATGCTAGCAGTGTATTGATGGTTTCAGGGTAATGTATAAGTGTATGTAAGTGTATGTTATGATAATGATAATGATAATGATAATAATCATGGGAATGATAATGGGGGCTGCAGGTTTCCCTGGTCACAGCATAGACTGGAACTATTACAGTTTTCTGGAGGAAACGTTTAGCACCC
>NC_085863.1:400877-413377 GCF_034702125.1 Engraulis encrasicolus | reverse complement strand
TATTTGCAGAAACTCTCAGTCTGACTCAATGGTAAAACAATTGAGGTTTAACTAAGACGTGAAAGTGCCATGGCATTCCCAGCTCTTATACATGGAGTTCAAGATTAAATTTATAGGGATTAAACTGTGTGCGCAACTGCAATTTCCAATAAGTGGCTGCTGGTGTCTCCTGTCATACGATGCCAGCATCACAATATCCATTAAAGTTTATTAGACAGTTTATAATGTTACACACCAATAAATGGCATTCCCATGCAGAGCTATTTAACAGAGTGGTTTTAATGTTGTTAGCTCCACAGTTTACACAAATAGCTCCGAGCCAGAGGAAGTAAAACTGTCTCCAGTGATGGGCTTTAGATGCTGAAAAACACCTGACTTACGTTGGCCACAGAACTCATCCTGGCTATTCTCTCATCCCTCACATTAAATGTTAAAGGAATATGACATCAAAGAATCCAATCTAACAATATACTGCTCTCTAAGACTTGTAACAATCCACTTAATATTCTATTCTATTCTATTCTATTCTATTCTATTCTATTCTATTCTATTCTGAGGTATCTTCGTCATGATCTCTCATATTATCTCATCTATCATATGCAACATTAAAGGAACATGACATCAAAGAACTTCTGGCTAAAGCAGTGGGTGATATGGTCAATCCTGCCTAAACCAGTGGCTGATTAAGTCTCCTGATGATGATGGATGATGATTATGATGATGATGATGATGATGATGATGATGATGATGATGATGATGATGATGATGTACATATGGAGATGATGATGATGATGATGATGATGATGATGATGATGATGATGATGATGATGATGACCTCTGTAAATCTCATCATGGCCTCTAGTCTTTACTACCGATGCCATTATTTAGTCACTCCTGGCTAAAGCAGTGGGTATTATAGCTTCTCCTGGCTAACACAGTGGGTATTATAGCTTCTCCTGGCTGACGCAGTGCGTGATTAAGTGTCCTGATGATGGTGTTTGTCATGATGATGATGATGATGATGATGATGATGACAGCAGTGCTAGTTGGGGACTCCACATTATCATGGGCCATCTGATGCATCTCTACTCTGTAAGGACAAAGCTTTACAGCAGCAGTGTAATTAATATTACAAAACTTTATACCAGCAGCAGTGTAATGAATATGACAAAGCTTTACACCAGCAGCAGTGTAATTAATATGACAAAGCTTTACACCAGCAGCAGTGTAATTAATATGACAAAGCTTTACACCAGCAGCAGTGTAATGAATATGACAACGCTTTACACCAGCAGCAGATTAATTAATATGACAAACGTTACACCAGCAGCAGTGTAATTACTGTTGTAAAATGACGAGCTCCAAAAATGCAATGCACAAATTCAATTCAATGATGCTTTATTGGAATGATGAATAGGACACTCTTCATTCTTCAGAGTAGTCGACCATTAGATGGCAACTAGCTGCAATAATCCTTATTCCAAAAGGGATTCTCTCAGTATGCAGCATTGTGAAGCATACTCCTGAGAGAATGGCCAGCTCCCTGACAGTCTCCAGGGTGCCAAAACCTGGGTGTCAGGCTTCAAAATCAATGAGGAAAACACTGCCTTATATTTTCATATATTTTACATTGAAGAAGAAAGTGCACCTCTGTTTCAACCTCCCCTGTCTGACAGTGACCACATATTGGACATACGTATACCACATCTCTCTCTCTCTCTCATCTCTCTATCTCTCTCATTCTCTTGTCATATGGGAGGATGTCCACAACCCTATATTTACATCCAGCATTTCACTTTTCCACTTGACTTCATTTTTTCGCTCCATAGGAGGATCTTTCCTCTCCATATTTCCTCATATCATAGAAATTTGAGAAGCCGTGACGAGTTTTTTTTTGTGGCTGCAATAAACAAGGTGATCTGTGTCACGCTGACTTAATAAATCTCATTATTGGAGCATTGTGTTGCGTCTCTTGCCTGGCCGCCTCACAGGCTGATTAATGGGACTCCTATAATTATACATGCAGTGTTGGAAACCATGCAGTGATCTCATCTCCAAGGTTATTCATCAAGTTGTTTTGCCAGTGGTGATCCGATAATGCTTTCCCTCACACTCATCCAAAATAATGTGCCGTGCTGAGGTGTGTGTGTGTGTGTGTGTGTGTGTGTGTGTGTGTGTGTGTGTGTGTTTGCAGCGGGGAGCCATTACACAGGGCCCAAACAATGACAGATGGCAACAGTTACGATGAGGACAGATGGCAACAGTTCGGTTTGCGGCCAATCGGTTGCCTGAGTGTCAGGCAGTCTGCCCTGACCAACAGAACATTGCAACAGAAGCAGGTCTGCACCACCCCACATCCACCACCCAGTGGCATTGACATTGACAGAGTGAGAGGAACATGCAGCCTGTTAGATTTTGGATGTTTCGGAGGAGAGAGATTTGGAGGTTGGCATAAATATGCTGCAGAATATAATGTCAGACATAAAAACTAGTGTGTGACCTGACCTGAACAGCTGTTTCCATTGGCTACCTTTGCCCACCTAAATAGAACGTTTTTGTGGTGGGCAGTGATATTTGTAGATACTGGGCAAGTGTCAGAATCTTAAGGTAAAATTCTGCTCAGATCATTCCAGAAAGATACATACATAGATATATTGACAGAGCATTGTAAATAGTCAAATTGTACAATGTAATCATATAATTCTGCTGAAATCTTTCTGGATTTTTAGATGTGGGATTTTAGAGCAGATAATTTGGCTGAGATTGTTTCCTCTCCTTTAGGTCTTCCAGGGCTAAAATGCTGATCTCTGCGTTTATCGTTTAGTCAGTAAATGGCTTTAGCTCCCGGTATCAGAGCACAGCATCCCAAATCATGAGGCCACTGGCAATTACAAACAATTTGTGCTAATTTCTGCTAATGCCTGCTAGAGATATCAATTAAATCCATCAAGGCAGGGTGATTAGGCTTCATTCTCAAGGGTGCTAGACATTTAGTGCTGAGTCATCATTTCATCTTGATTGAGATGCCGCTACTCCCAATGCCTTCCTCAATTATCTCTGCAGTTTGACTGGAAAGGAAGTATAAAGTAGTGGTGGTTGGGTGTTCATGTGAGTTTTTCTGGTTGCTGCTCTGGTTAGCAAATACATGTTTCAGTGTTTGTCAGCTAAGTAATACACTTTTAGGGGTCTGTCTGCGAGAATCTAGTGCTACACACACACCAGAGGAGGGGACTCGCAAGACGGAAATGGAAGAAGACAGCCGGTGGATGCTAAATAATTGTGTTATCTGATCTTTGTGTGTGAGATATCCTCATGTACACGTTATCTTGTGAGCTCAGAGTAACTGTCTTGTGAAGATAAGGCCTTTAGAAAGTGTGTTTGATAACACTAAGAAGAAGAATGAACAATACGATATGAACAAAGTCTGAAATATTACAAGTAAAGGTTTTACCATCATGCTGTTAGGCCTAAATATTATCACTTGTATAATTTCCTTGCCAGAGGTAACAACTTTTATACACAGAATAAAATGATCCAACGTCTGCTTGCACTTGCACAGATTCATAAACAAGAGAAAAGAAAAGACAGAAATAAATGTATTTTCTTGTTTTCTTTATAATAGAACTTGTTTGTCTAGACTGGCCCCCTTTGGGTTGGCCTCTTGGGTCTGTCTGGGAGCATCTAGTGCAAGGTCTGTTTGTCTTGGAATTATCAATACAAAGTAGTAGAGGTTGGATGTTTCTGTGTGTGAGGGATCAGTCAGTGGGAAGAGTTTATTAATTCTTTATTGCTTTTTTGGTTAGCATAGGAATGTTGCAGTGTTTGCCAGTTAAGTAATAAACTCTTCTGTGGTTTCCACTAGGGACTGTGTGAGCATCTATGTCGTGTCAGGTATATTGCATTGGTTTGTCAGGGAAACTATCGAGTTTAAAGTCATATTAGTTGTCTAAATGTGTTTCTTTGATGGTATTGGTAGTCGTTGTAGTAAAGCCATCTTTTCCCTTTCCTGAAATTAATTGTTCATTTGTTCATGTGGATCATACAGTAGGCGTGGCTGTCTGCCCAGTTGGAATATGAAGTCTGAAGTGCCTCATGCATATGTATGGTGTATGGCGTCAATTCAGTGACAAACACTCTTAACGTATGTGTTTATCCAGCCTCACTGTGGAACTCTGAAGTTCACAAACAGCCGCTGTAAGTCATAGTTGGTGTTTATTCGAGCATACACCACCTGTTTGGCATTCACAGGCCTCTATCTTGGTGTCTCTGTGTCTCACCAATGCAGAGTGGCCTGAGCTGATAGCAGTGGAGATAAGTGTTGAGACATTATCTTTGGTCCAATGGAGGAGCTGGCAAACGTATTGCTGTAAGATTTTAAAGGGCTTTGGGAATGAGATCAGTAGGGCATAGAAAATGAAAGAGGTAAAAACACAAAAAAGCTTTAGATTAAAAATGTAAAGACTACTTGAAAAAACATGTAGTGGAAATGGGAGATAAAAAGATAAAAGTATCTTTTTATCATGACTTTCCGAGGAGAGGCACCACTGGATGCCTGCCCAGTCAGAGAGAGAGAGAGAGAGAGAGAGAGAGAGAGAGAGAGAGAGAGAGAGAGAGAGAGAGAGAGAGAGAGAGAGAGAGAGAGAGATGAAAAGACAGCTTGACAGCCAGAACTCCAGTATCACCACAGGGAGCTACACTTCCTGTTGTGGGCTTTCTAACTTCAGAGAGCTACAGTCCCTTGTCCAGTTCTCACTTCAGAGAGCTCCAGGCCCTGGTCCAGTTTTCGGCTTATCAGCTCTCTGTTCTGCTGGCAAGCGTCCACTGTACCTACCACACTGTACCCATGGATACCCACCACAGCTTTTACAGTTGACAGACTTCTACTGGCTGGATTCTCATGGACATACACACAGTTTAATGTCCAAAACCTTCCACATGGAAATACATCCAGTTCAATGCAGACTCTTCCCTTCACCTCCCCTACACATTATAATGTCCTTCCCCTCATCTCCCTTTCTAACTTAAACACTATCTCTCAGGCATTTCCCGCCCATCTTCTCTCTCTCTTCCTTTCTCTCTATCATTCCCTTTTTTGCTGAAATTAATACACAATCCCTTGAACGCTAATTGAAAATGGAATGACGGTGATTGTTAACAAGCTAGGCAGAAAGAAAAGACCAAATTAAATTTATTCCCAGTGGGTATTTGTAATGAAAAGGAAAGCCATTAAAAGTCAATGAATTGCAGTGGGTGGGATATTGTGAAGAATCAGCAGAAACGGCTTCAGCTGTTCATATCAGAGCTACATTAATATTCCTAATGGCCCTCAGACAGCAGACAGTGGAGTGGTGATCGGCACCCAGGCACACACATTTACATAACATAATTGGCTTACATTGTCTTTGTTTTTTCATGCTTTTATTTCAACTACTCAGTCAGGTAGACAGTGAGACTGACAGACATGCAGTGGTGACAGCATCTTGTGTGGAACTCTGTCATTGGCTGCCCCACTTCTAAAGGTTTCCAAATGTGCCGTCACCTTAAAGTGACCGAATGCCATTATGGGCCATGCATCATTACCTTGCAACTCCTCTTTTCAACAATGAGTCAAACTTAACTATTCATCAGCCTGGTGTGGAGCTGAATATCAGTGTGCACCACATTTGAAATTGAAATCTAAAAGTCAGAAACATTTATATGCACTGCCCTAGATTGTCTTTTATTTCACAGCTTCTGTAAAACTAGTGATGGACTGTAATTCCCTTCCACCGCTGTCATAGGGGGATAGTGAAAAGGAAACAAAGAAAAAGATGAAATAAAATAGATGACAGCAGGAGGATGATGTGTGATACCAGGCTCTTAGTCAGATTGCTCCAGGGAGTTGCTTGTAGGAAACTGAAGCTCCTGAATCTCAACATTTATATTCACACCACCCACTCTACTGTAAACACAGTGGCCACCCACTCTACTGTAAACACAGTGGCCACCCACTCTACTGTAAACACAGTGGGAGCATTGTGATGCTTTTCCCGTTTCTGTTATCTGCAAAAAAATCACTTTGCCCACCTACAGTATGAGATAGACCCTGCTGGAAGGCTCTGTGGTGCAGTGTGCTGTATTGGTGAGGTACCAAATGCTCTTTGTATGTGGTATCACTTGAATACCATGTGTAGCACTCACACTGATTTAAATAAATTGCAGAGATTTTGCCCATAATGCCCTCCATGTAGACATTCCTTCTTTTTTCCCCTCATTTCCACATATTAATTATAGAGAAATTAAGTTCTCATTTTTCACATCTGGTCGGGGGTGTGGAGGGGAATCGTGCTGGGGTGATAGATGATGGTTTACTTTAATGAGGTTCCCCTCTCTTCACCACCATCTCTACCCTGCTTTCTTTCTCTTTCCCTCCTTTTTAAAAACATTTTTCACAGTACAGTTGGACCTTTTGCACACCAACTGGGTCTGATATCTACTACATTGAGCTGTACAAATTGAATATGTAATAAACACGCCATATTAACATGTAATAATCACACTATAAAAATATGTAATAACCACACCATATTACTATGTAATAACCACACCATATTAGCCCTTTAGATATCAACCAAATGGTCTCCTATGGATTTTTTATTAGTATTATAAACACTGCCAGCCAATATTTGAGTGTAGCAAGGGGCAAAGGCTAAACCAATATGTAGATATTGTATGCCATGGGGCAGGGGCTAGGCCAGCATGTAGCTATGAGACAAAGCAGGGGCTATGACCTTGGTGAGACCATGGCAGGTGAAAGAGCTAGACCCTGGTGAGACCATGGCAGGTGAAAGAGCTAGACCTTGGCGAGACTGCGACAGGTTAAAAAGATAGAACTTGGTGAGAAGGTGGCAGGTGAAAGAGCTAGACCTTGGTGAGACTGCGGTTGGTGAAAGAGCTAGACCTTGGTGAGACTGCGGCAGGTGAAAGAGCTAGACCTTAGTGAGACAGTGGTTGGTGAAAGATCTAGACCTTGGTGAGACAGCGGTTGGTGAAAGATCTAGACCTTGGTGAGACAGAAGCTGCTGAATGGGATAGACCCTGGTGAGACAGCGACCAGAATGCAGCTAGCTATGCCAGGGGGACAGGGTGTAGATTCAATATGTAGCTGTGACATGGGACATGGATGGATAGTCAACATAGGGGCTGATTCAGTGTGCTATTATTATCAGTATGCAACTGTGACTTGACCAGTGAATTGTGATAGATGCCCAGTAAGATGAAAAATAATAATGATATGATGTGTGGAAAAGATGATGAAAATTGTAGAAAAGTTATTAAAGTGAAATGTAAGGCAAGGCAAGGCAACTTTATTTGTATAGCGCATTTCATAGCGCATTTCATACAACTCAATGTGCTTCACAAGATTAACAAATGCAAAAAAAAAGAAAGGAAACATGTAAGAAAGAAGGAATTATATTAGTCAATATAACATTTAAAACATTAAAATGATAGTAATAATAAAAAAAAATAAAAAATAAAAATAAATAAACATGAAAAAATAAAAAAATATATAATTTGAGCTAGGGGAAAGCATCTGAGAACAGCTTTTTCTTGAGTCTAGATTTAAAGCTATCAATAGTGGGTGCATGTTGTACGTCATCTGGAAGCTGGTTCCAAAGCTGTGAAGCATAGAAGCTAAAGGCTGCAGTGTAGAAACTGATTGAGTTTTTCAGTGCTGGCAGGTGTCTATCACATACATTTTGTCTTGGCCGTAGGCTGGACTGGGTTCACGATTTACAGGCCACATGTTTCGTAATCACCTATTAGAGTGGCGGTGGGTCAGATCACTAAATTTATATGCACCTATTAGAGTGGGCGTCGGTCAGGTCACCTGCTTCATAGCCACCTAGTAGACTAGTAGAGTGGAGAAGGGTTAGGTCAGTCACCTGTATGCTAAGATATAGATCATGTATCAGGTCACCTGTATGCTAATATATAACTCATGTATCAGGACAGTTCACCTGTTTCATATGCAGGTGGTAGAGTAGGGAGGTCAGGTGGCTGCCCTCACCATCTGCTCTGCTGAGCTCACGGTCAGCCCACTGTCTCCTACACACTAGCAATACCACATTAGTATGTAAAACAGGCTCCAACACACTTCCAATGAACCAGCATGTCCAACATCATGACCTCAACAACTGAGGTTATTGGACTGCATGAACCCTCCTCTATTGGACAGCTCTTTTCTCTCTTTTCTTGGTTGTTTCACTTTCTCTACCTTCCCTCTCTAAATCCAACATCCCCTCTCCTTTACCATTTCCTCTCCTCTCCTCTCCTCTCCTCTCCTCTCCTCTCCTCTCCTCTCCTCTCCTCTCCTCTCCTCTCCTCTCCTCTCCTCTCCTCTCCTCTCCTCTCCTCCTCTCCTCCTCTCCTCTCCTCTGCCAGTCTCCTCTCCTCATCACAGCATGCCGTATCTTCCACTCTCTCCTCTCCTCATGCTGTATGTACCAGTCTCCTCTCCTCATGCTGTATCTGCCAGTCTCCTCTCCTCATGCTCTATGTACCAGTCTCCTCTCCTCATGCTGTATGTACCAGTCTCCTTTCCTCATGCTCTATGCACCAGTCTCCTCTCCTCATGCTCTATGTACCAGTCTCCACCTCACCACAACATGCATCCACATCATCAGTAGCAAAGCTACTGTATATAGGACTGTGAATAATTTCACATTATCACTTTAACAATTTCACTGTATTACCTTATCAAATTGACCTGAAAGAACACACAGGAAACAGAGGTAGCATTTAAAATCTGCGAGCAGATTTTATTGTTTAGCGGCCGGAGTAGTTATTGCGTGGAGACATAAAGTCTTCCACTCAATAAGTCCTGAAGTAGATACAGAAAGCAATTCTATTTAACCATTCCCCAACCCCACAGTCCATGGTGTGAGCTTCTTCTGTGCACGTGGGGTCCCTCATGGCCAGACACAGTCCATTGTCTTGTTGTCCAACGTATGCAATTTCATATTTCGTTGTTCAACAGCCTTGTGACCACACAAATTAGATGCACATGTCTCCAATATTGAGGGTCCCGTGGCCCATTACAGAAAAGCTTACACACAAGAATATGTCACTAGGACTTCCCCAGCCAGACCATAAGAATAGAATGAGAACACAATATAGGAATAGTAAAAGGTTAAGATGAGGTTATACATTCATAATAACATGTATAAATGCAGTGAATCTTTTCACAAGGACACCTCTGGAGGGAGAGCTCCTTAGTCTCTGGAGAGACATTCAGGCTCTTAATTGGTATTCAAAACTAAGCAAGTACAAGAAGATCAAATAAAACTCTCCAAGAAAAAATATGCCTCAATATTAACTTTTTTTTTTTTTTTTACTTGATTCTTTCCTGATTAAGTTTGTATTCGCCCAGAAGATATGAATGTGTGTCAGGATGAAAGTGACTGGCATACACTGTATTGGTTACAGAGTAGCAGTCTATATTGAAGTCAGGGACACAGCGTGCTCATGGCATTATGAAGACAATTCAGGCAATTCAGGATTCAAGGTGCAGAGTGACGGACAGCCCAAGGCCCTGGAACCTGTTGGGCAGTGAGTCAAATTTGAGGAAGAGAGGAGAGGAAGAGAGGAGAGGAAGAGAGAAGTTTGAGAGGAAGAGAGAAGTGGGGTTACAGAACTTAGTGAAGAATCAGGCACAGATTCAATGTGCCCAGTGTAGTTTTCCAAAGGACTTTTTTTCATGTTCATAAAACATTCTACTGTTTTTTTATTATTTTACCCGCTGGATAGATAGTCAGTTTACACCACAGCCATTTCTGTCCAACAGCATGTGCACTGACATTTTGAGAATATAAGCTGCCTGGTACATGGTGTTGTTGGGAAGTTCATTGCCAGGGATAGCCAGATCTCCCCCTTCTTCCTTCTCTCTCTCTCTGCTGCTCTCTCTCAGCTGTCTGTCGCTGCCTCCTTCTCTTTCTCCCTCTCCCTCTCCCTCTGTCTCTCTTTCTCTCTCCCTGTTTTGCTTTATATTTCAATTCCTCTCTCTTTTGGCCTTTTTCCAGCACTGTGTCTCTCCCTCATCAGTGCCACAGCCCTCACCCCTCACCCTTACAGATTTCATCACAGTCCCACCCCTCTCCTCCATCGCCCCCCCCTCTCTCTTTCTCTGTTTTGCTTTCTATTTCAATTCCTTTCAATGTCCAGCACTGTGTCTCTCCCTCATCAGTGCCCTCACCCCTCACCCTTACAGATTTCATCACAGTCCCATCTCTCAACTCCACCCCCACAAATCTGCCTCAAAGCTCTGCCTCCCCATGTCTCTCATCTGCATTCTGTGTGTGTCTTTTAGGAGATCAGAGAGGAATCGAAGAGAGTTAGTGCAGTCTAGAGGCTAGGCAGAGAGCTGGGTGTTGGGTGATGTGAAGTAGTCTAGAGGCGATGTGATGTGGTTGACTAGAGGGGTCTAGAAGCTCAGTGGGTGTGGGGTGCAGTGTTGCCAGGCTACAGCTCACAGGGTCAATGCCAAGATCCCACAGGCTGCTATTTCGGCCCACAGAGGCTCTCCCTTTCATGCCTCTCTCTTTCCACCCCCCCCCCTCTCCTACTACCCTGCTCTGCCCCTTTCGCTGCTGCTGGTGCTGCCAACATAAGATATATTTGTGTTGAAATTGCATTATGAAGATGATTGTTTAGCAACAGCTGCTGCTTAACTTCCAGCAGAGAGGATCCTGTGGAAAGTATTTAACAGCAGTGACAGCTTCCAAACAGAGACATAGAGATAATTTCTCACTTTAGTGGAGCTGGGGATGTATGTCAGTGCATGTGTTTTACCTCTGCTTGTGTGTGTGTGTGTGTGTGTGTGTGTGTGTGTGTGTGTGTGTGTGTGTGTGTGTGTGTGTGTGTGTGTGTGTGTGTGTGTGTGTGTGTGTGTGTGTGTGTGTGTGTGTGTGTGTGTGTCCACATGTATACAGCACATTATAATTCATTCCAAAGTGACTCCACACCCTCTGATGTGTTCTCGAGTGTATTTAATTCCAGAGTGGCCACACCCCCAGTGCTGCACAACGTGATGTGTTATTAGGCCAATTGGGCCAATTAGGCCCATTAGGCGTAGATGATGGCTGTGGATAATTGACAACAGTTACAGCCCAGATGATGACTGTGAATAATTGACAACAGTTACAGCCCAGATGTGAAATTACCACTTTGCCTTTTTCATCATCCGAGCATAAGGGCCTGGACTGAAGCTTTATTATATACATTAGGAAGCAATGATGTCATCTGCTGAGCAAAAGGGTTGAAGCTGTGTGTTATAAATTATGGGATGCTGGCAACGCTGGCACACAGGACTGATGCATTCATTATCCACCTCACTGGGAACACAAAGCAATGTGATGGATTGGAAAACATTATGCATTTGCAGTGTGATCACACCAAGACATTTTCTGTAGGATTAGAGATTCTTTATCTGAATGTCTGCGTGTGCATAAGAAAGTTGCTGTGACGTACATACAAACAGACACACCCACACACACACTTGTAAGAAGAGGGTTTATGTTCTGTGCTGAAGCTCAGTTTAGATGTTTACATCTAGACTATTGGATTTTGGGAACACTGATGATGGGCTAGACGCAAAACGTTTGCATCCCACTTTTTGTTTTGACTGAACAGCATCAAGCTCCTGTGTTCTACTCCTTTCTTCTTCAAACAACAGTTAGACCATCCACAGGGTCAAAGGTCTTCTGGTCTCTACGTCTCCCAATGTGGAGTTTGATGTCTTTTTATTTCATCAAATTAAATTCAAATGAGTTGACATCACAACTCATGAAAAGAGTTTGAAAAAAAAATGTAATATTGAAGTGGCAGATGGTGGGCATTTGATTGGTTTAAGTCCAAGCGTTTATTTAATAATTTAATATTCAGACTGTTTCTTGAGGGAAAATGTTTCACTTGATATCTACTTACTCTTAAGATAATGAGACAATGCCAGTTGGCATTTGGTTGGTCTTGGTCAGTCATTCAGACATTTTCGTGAAGTTTAATTCTGCAAACTTGAAGATGAACAACACTTGTTATTGAATAACGCTTGTTTAACACCATCATAAAGTGCTTCTGGGGGCTGTCACTATACTTTCTACTTTCAGTCAGGTAGAGACACCTCTTTATTCTACAGCCACACCATCAAACTAAATGGAGACACATTCGTATTCTACAACTACACCATCAAACAAAATGTCACTACTCTTAGTTTCCCCCAAGTGATGTCCTCAAAGACCACTATGAAGTACTTTCTTATCCTTTACAAGATTGAAATGTTACAGCCCAAACCCATAATGACTGATGAGCATGTTCAAATTCTCTCCACCAATCCCCAAGCTCACACACACACAGGCACGCACGCACGCAGGCACACTCGCACGAAGGCACGCACGCAGGCATGTACGCACGCACGCACACACACACACACGCAAGCACACACCCTGGACAGCGATTCCACATGA
>NC_085863.1:393377-395877 GCF_034702125.1 Engraulis encrasicolus | reverse complement strand
ATGGGGGAAAATAAACCAAAAAAGAAAATGAAAGAGAAATTAATGAAGAAAATGTAATGTTGAAAGGAACATGTGTCCCCCAATCTACATGTGCAGATAGGGCTAGCTAGAACACTCGCTTGATGAATGGAATGAATGAATTCCAATAAGACGGACAGCCTTGGTCTGTTTGGATGACTTTTGGGAGTCCGAACGTAGAAAAGAAACGCAAAAGGGCTTTTACCACCGGTTTCGTTTTTACCGAGCGCAAGGGAACAGCCTCTGGAAACCGAGTAGCAGCGCACATTATTGTCAACAAAAAACGGTGTCCCGATTTCGTTTTAGGCAAGGGCCCAACACAATCCAAAATTATCCTCTCAAAAGGCTCCCCAACAGCTGGAATTGGACATAGTGGCGCGGGGGGAATACGCTGGTTGGGCTTCCCAGATAGCTGGCATTTGCGGCAGGATCGACAATGTTTCGCTACATCAGATTTCATACCAGGCCAAAAAAAATAGCGCAAAATTCGCTCGTAAGTTTTCTTAACTCCCAAATGACCTGCCAAGTCGTGATCATGACCCAAGGTTAACACATGCACCCGAAATTTCTTTGGCACAACTAATTGATGAACTGCACTCAGGTCTCCATCCTCGTCATAAGCCGGAGACCATTTTCGTTTCAACAGACCATCTCCCCAATAAAAACCCACAGGCGTGTCTCCCAAGTCTCCTTGATTAACCGCAGCAGCACGACATTTAGCCAATTTGGGGTCTCTTTCCTGTTCATGTTTAATCAATTCATGGTCGACCGCGAGTGACAAGTCCCCTTCCGAAGTTGACAGCTGTTCAGACGCATCGTTCGCTGATTGGCTACTTGGGGAGGAGTCATGCAACGTCTCTGTCATAAAAGTACCAGACAGGTCAACAGCGTCACCGTATTTTCGTGCCTGAGCTCTTGTGACGACGCACGCTGGAAATACATTAGCTATGTTTTGGTCACAGTTGTCAGCAAAAACTGGGCTCGAAATTACCTCAGGAAGCGATAGCACTTTCCCCCCAGCTAAGTCATTCCCCAAAATAAAGTCAATACCCCGCACTGGAAGTTCAGGGCGAAGGCCAACTCTAACCGGTCCCGATACTAAATCATTCACGAGATGCACTGTGTGCAGAGGAACCTTGGCAACCCCCATTTCAATACCCTGAACCAAAACATCAGCCCCACAGTAAGTCAGATCAGAAAAGGGCAGTACGGATCCGCAAATAAATGACTGGGCGGCTCCAGTGTCGCGCAATATCCTAATCGGCACATGATCCCCCTCACGGCCGGTGAGGGAAACCACCCCTTTCGACACAAAAGGGCTATACAAGGGGCTGGTGTTATTGTCCCCTGTATTACACACGCGCGCAAAAGCGCAACTTTTAGGTTGTCTACTCGGAGACCTGTTGTCCTTCGGGCGTTTAGGACAATTTGCAATTAAATGTCCAATTTCATGACAATAATAGCATTCACGCGTCTCAATTTGGGATGGAGACGTATCACGACTGGAGTTGTTAGCAGTATTATTGGATCTGCGAAAGACACGCCTAGGACTAGAAGGTTGCGCTTGGCGCGGGGAACTCAAGACAGACTTGTGCGTCAGCGCATACTCGTCAGCACATACCCCGGCCTGTGCTAACGTAGTCACTTTCTGCTCGTTGATGTAGGTAGCAACAGGCTCTGGTACACAGTTCTTAAACTCTTCCAGTAACATCAGTTCACGGAGTTGTTCCAGAGTCTGAATGTTCAAAGACGCACACCAACGACTAAACGAATTCTCTTTTTCTCGGGCAAACTCGACATATGTAACCTCATCACGTTTCTTTAAACCGCGGAATTTTAGCCTATACGCTTCGGGCACCAATTCATAGGCACGGAGAATGGCCGCCTTGACAGTAGCGTAAACAGAGCTCTGCTCAAGAGACAGCGCGGAATAAACATCTTTCGCCCTCCCGACTAACACACATTGCAGCAGCAGCGTCCAGACTGTGGCGGGCCACTGCAATGTAGTAGCAACGCGCTCAAAATGGGCAAAATATTTTTCCACGTCATCTTCACTAAACGGTGGTACCATACGAATATTTCTGGCTACATCGAATGGGACTGGTAGCGCAGATAGCTCGGACTGGTTAGATACAGAGGGGGGATCTACAGTTTCGCCACCAGAGGCCACCGGAACGCTATTGAGGGGTGGTGGCACACTCGCAGGAGGAGTAGGCTGCCTAGCAGACAACTCTAATTGGAGTTTTCTCAGTTGGAACTCATGTTCCTCTCGCTCACGTTGGTGTTGAAACTCCCTTCGCTTTTCATTTTCCACCGCCTCCTGCTCTAACCTTTTAAGGCCAAGCTCTCGTTCCACCTCTAACCATTTTATCTGAAGCTCCTTATCGAGGTCTTTTTCCGTGATAGTACGTGCAAAACGTGAAGTCACCTCCCCGCCTAATTTTAACTCAGTAGAATCGTCAGATTCCAACAAGGATTCAGA
>NC_085863.1:370877-388377 GCF_034702125.1 Engraulis encrasicolus | reverse complement strand
ATTGGGTAACCACATGGAAGTGATGTCTTGTATAACATATTTTTGAGTTCAAAAACTAAACAAATGTGTTTTCTCCTTGCATCCACTCTTTTTTCATCAATATGACATGCAATGTGTGTCCTTATGGGGTAGTGATTTCAGATTGTAAACCGGTATGAAGAGAGTTTGCCCATGTGATGAGGAAGTGAACATAGTATGGCAGTTGATTGTAGTGTTGTGAATGACAGTGTGTTCCATGAGAAACCCAGTGTTTTTCTTTATGAAAATTGAGTGTAATCCAGAGAATTGTGTGTAATGGTGTGAAAAGAGTGTGTTTTAAATCTGGAATTTGAGTGTTAAGTAGGAATTGTGTTTAGTGTTCAGTGACATTGGTTAGGGGAGTTGGGAAATGGGTGAGATGTTCCGAGAATTGTGTGTGAAGTACCAGAACTTGTGTGGAGGCAATCGAGAAAAACTGTAACAAGTGGCAGACATTATGCATAGTGAATCACACAGCGTAAAAACAATGGGATTGATTAAATAATATACAAACAGATGGACAGGCAGACAACCATACAAGTAGACTGACAGAAAGTCAGGCAGACAAGCAGACAGAAAGGCAGGCAGACAGGCAGGCAGGCAGTCAGGCAGATAGGCAGGCAGACAAGCAGACAGAAAGACAGGCAGGCAGAGAGGCAGGCAGATAGGCAGACAATCAGGCTGGCAGACGGACAATCATGGAGAGAGATGAACAGACAGGCAGACGACACTTTCAAGATGAAGATTAGAGTTCAATCAGTCTGATCCCTCGCTGAACACATGTCAGCCAGTACATTGCATTTATGATGTTTACGCCGCATGTCAGCCAGTACATTGCATTCATGATGTTCATGATGTCAGCCAGTACATTGCATTCATGATGTTCATGATGTTAGCCAAGGACTGGGCGGTTAATCGAGTTTTACGGTTTCTCGAGAAGTTTTATGAAATCGATTAGTATTTTGACATATCGAATATCTCGAGTTTAGATTGTAAATGTGTAAGATTTCGCCACTCTGATTTCCCTTCTGTGCTGTGGAGCGGTCCGCCCCGCCTCCTCCTTGCGCGTGTTTCGCCCCAACAGAGCTGGCTCTCCCCTGCTCCTCCTCCTCCTCCCCCTCCCCTTGCGTGTAGCGGCGTGTGTTTGTGTTGATAAACTCTTTCAACATTGCGGCGCCCACAGAAGAAGCCGAAACAGCAGAATTTGTTCCAAAGAAAAGGACGAACGGCTCAATAATATGGCGTTATTTCGGATTTAGAGCCTCTGATGAGGGGCATCTCTATAAGAGGCTTTGTGCGTTGGTCCGTCTGTGACGCTTTTTGTCAGACATCTTTGTCCCATACAACCAGAGTGGGGTAAACCGGCTCTGCTAATACAGCCGTGATGCGTTTCCCAATCATTGGAAACCGCTTCGAAATGATAATAAACAACTAAAATATGATTTAACCCTTTAACGCATAACATGGGTCTAAATAGACCCGGATGAGTTTAAAATTTCTATATCTTTGTAAGAATACAATTTTCTTACTCAGCACACCATGAATTCCTCAATTGACTTGTTTTTGTCCCTTAGATGACTTAATTTATTTTTATGCATCATAACTTTCTGCGTGAAAACACTTTTTTGGTTACTACCCCTTTAACGCATAACATGGGTCTAAATAGACCCGCATTCATTTCCTATGTAATTTCATCACAAGCTTAATGTCTCTTAGCCATATTGAAAAAGGATTTTGATTCTTTTACTAAAAGTCCAACTTTTTATCATTTATGGAGTATTAACTCCCAACATCAATACTTATTTTAAATACTTGATGGTTATTCTTTGATATAGAAGTCATTTTATATAACTATATGATATTTAGACACATGGGTCTAAATAGACCCGCATTCATTTCCTATGTAATTTCATCACAAGCTTAATGTCTCTTAGCCATATTGAGAAAGGATTTTGATTCTTTTACTAGAAATTCAACTTTTTGTCATTTATGGAGTATTAACTCCCAACATTAATACTTAATTCAAATACCATATGGTTATTCTTTGAAATAGACATCTTTTTATACAATTATATGATATTTACACACATGGGTCAAAAATGATCCGCATTCATTTTTTATACAGAATTATTAGGCAAACATGTTTTTTGACCATATTGTCTTTTTATGCTTATTTTCCAACAGGAATCTATATGAACTTGAAAACCTATCGGATTTACGCATTCCATGCCATGCATATTTGTATAAAAATATGGGGCTGTGGTCGAAGGTGCCCAACACCTTATATCAGGTGTGCATAATTATTAGGCAACTTTGTTGTCTTCTTGGAAAATGGGCCACAAAATAGATTTAACAAGCTCTGAAAAGTTAATTAACAATTTTGAAGTCTTCTAGAGGGATGTGGCTGTCGTGAAATTGGCTAGACGTTGGTCACTTTACCACAGAATTATGAAATGCATCATTACAAAGTCATCAGTCTCGTAAGAAATGTCACAGCCAAAAATTGAGAAGAATTTAAGGTGGAGCTTCAAAAAAGTATTACCCTGCAGTCCTATAATATTGCACAACAGAAACCTACACCAAGTGTCCAGAAGAACAGGGCATTGAGCACTCAGAGATATGGCCAAGGTAAGAAGGGATGACACTAGACAAGTTAATTGAGTCAAGACTGGGTCAAAAATACCTGGGGACAGAGTTTTCAAAGTTAGGCCTATATGGACTTGGGAAAGTGACTCTTGACAGACAGGGTGGATGAGCCCATGGCTGGATCATTGAGAGGAAGACATTTGCATCTTTTGAAGACCATGGTATTTATGCTGTACTTTGCTGGCATTTGAGTGAAACTCAGGAACTTATGTAAGTGTGCACATTGCTGATCTACCCATAGACTCATCTACCTGGTCCATTAACAGTCACCTTCACTAGTTCATAAAACCATTGAAAAAAACTGTCTAAAGACATTTCTTGACCCAGTCTTGACTTAATGTTCTTGTTGAGTGGTTAGACACATATAAACTGTTATTAATTCACATGTTAAACATTAGTAAGCAGTTACTTAATTATTAGATAACTATTACCATGTGTCTCAAGTTAATAGCATATGATTATTTAACTAATAGATAAGTGAGGGTACAGTTAATAGTTAAGTAGCTATTAGGTCATACTTAACTAAGGACCTTAATTAACACTTACTTAATACAAAAGTAAGGCATATCTAATGATTAAATAATACCGAATTATTGTTGTCTATAGATTGCGTACCCATCATGCACTGCTCTTCTTGGAGCTAATATTCTCAAACATTAACCTAATTATCACAAAGGAATGGTTTAGTTTCGCTTCAAAACTATTACTCTTCATAATGTTCTGCATTTATTGTAGGGTTTTTACCGTTAAAACTAACAAGTGGTACATGAAAAAATTACATCACATCACCCCACCATCATTGAGAAGTGTACGTCCAATCCTTGCTATATAATGGCTCCTGTTGCCACTATTACAGTGATTTGAACGAGTGAAAACTAGATGTCACAGTAGATTAATTACTTGACTATTAGGTATGCTCAGCCAACTCTATTATAAGGGTCCCAAACACCAATATCTATCGATTAATTAACCATTAGTTATCCGCAGCCAACTCTAATATAAGGGTCCCAAATATCAATATCTATCTATTAATTAACCATTAGTTATCCTCAGCCAACTCTAATATAAGGGTCCCAAAACCCAATATTTATGTATTAATTAACCATTAGTTATGCCTTGCTTTTGTATTAAGTAAGTGTTAATTTTGGTCCTTAGTTAAGTATGACCTGATAGCTACTTAACTATTAACTGTGCCCTTACTTATCTATTAGTTAAATAATAATATGCTATTAACTTGTAACACAAGGTAATAGTTATCTAATAGTTAAGTAACTGCTTACTAATGTTCAACATATGCATTAATAACAATTAATATGTGTCTAATGTGGCATTAAATAATGATTATTAGCCCTTACTTAAGTATTAGGTTGTAGATACTTTATTGTTAATTATGGCCCCTTATTTGGGAGTGTTACCTGAACATCTTTTGGCTAGATAGCCACCGAGCTTTTTTAAAAAAGGGTTTTTTTTCCCCTTGCATATATATCGAGATATATATCGTATATCGAGATATAGCAGACACTAATCGAGATTATTGTTTTTCTCAATATCGCCCAGCCCTATGTCAGCCAGTACATTGCATTCATGATGTTCATGATGTCAGCCAGTACATTGCATTCATGATATTCATGCCATTACTGAACAATACTGGACACACTAATTCCCCAGCTGTGAATCACTGAACAATTGTGCCGGCCTGCTGAAGATTATTTTATTGATCTGCTGCCATGATTTCCACTGCTGCTATACAGGCAGAAGAGACAAGACTCCCTCATTGCACATTGGTTGTTGTTTTGGATGAAGGGATTTCTAAATGGGATGTAGTGCAATAACATTCTCTGTAGTATCATTACTGTATTTAGAACCATTCATGCAACATACAGCTCAATGTTCTACAACAGAGTCCAATAGTCCTGCTCTATTGTGTGAGCCCAGGTTTCTGCTCTGGTTTCCATGTCCAGGGTGTTGGTATTGAGAGCAGAATATTGAATAGTGATTGAATAGGGCCATGGCCATGTCAGTGGTCACACCATGTGTGCTGTATGATACATCACCAGATGCTGTTGGTCAACAGACCACTGCAGCACAATGCATTTAAACCACAGAGTAGACAATGGGCCACCATAGGTCATATATTTAGCTAAACCCTAACAGTGTTTTCCAACAGGTGATGTATTAGTTAAGGTACAGCTAGCCATTTGTATTGATTTGTTCAGGTAGTTCAGTCAATGCTTTTCGATAAACCTGTCAGACTTCTAATGGGGCAGAATGACCCAACATTCTATTTCAGTTTGAAGCCCGCCCATTGGTCAATCAGAGCCACCCAGTCAATCAAAATGCTCCCTGACTTTGACAGATTGTGAGCTGCTCAACTGTGATTGTGATTGTGATCATGATGTGTATTCAGCCAGGCCCAGCTGACCACCCATTGGATGATTTCTGGTCACTCTCCTACATCCCATTTGATGCTTTCTGGCTACTTTCCGGATTCCAGATCCCGCTGATGGTCTTGAAAAAACATCTCAGCGTATGAGGCCAATGTTCCTGGACACACTTCCGCAATAGCCTTTACAATCAGTGATAGCAATGCAGGACGCAGCAGTTTCATTCATTTGTTCACAGGCAGATTACACTGGGAAGAAGGACGAACATTTTTAGGATGCAGCCTATTGGTTTGGGAGTTGGTTTTGGAATCATCCATGAAGTGCTTTGTATCAAATTGTAATAATATGAAAATATGGTACTTAATTTAGTGTCCCTGAAATCCTTTAAAGATATTCAGCATGTATTGAGTGTAGAAGGAAATGTGTGTGAGGGTGAGGGGTGGATGAGGACACTGATGTGTGTTGTGTCCTGATGTCTTTCATCTATTTCGTCTGATTTTTTTCCTGCTTCGATTTGCCACCATGTACATGTTCTTCATGTATTTTGATTATGCTTGGATTTACAATACTGAACACAGGAAGTAAGTTGGATGCAGTATTATGCAAATACAAGACAGTATGTGTCATATTTGAATGATTGACCTCTCAAAACAAAGGGGAGAAGATAAATGACTGTACTGCCTTGACCCATGACTGAGTCTATTCAGTCTATTCTCTCTGATTCATCATTTCCTGGGAGGAGGGGGAGAAGCAAAGAAGGGATAAAGAAAGAAAGGGTGAAAAGTACACCTCAGTGTCCTAGAAAAAAATGTGATTATACGAGTAGAAGGGAAAACCCTGCTGAGAAATCCCGTCCCCTAGACACAGCTTTAGCATACAGGCTCTTTTTCCACTGCTTTCTCTTTTTTCATGCCTGTAAATTTGGCCGAGCAGCAGGCTATTTGGGAGAGCTGGTAATCGCTTTTCCATTTATCTGCTACAGATGGGCCTGTGGCAGCAACCTATGGAGGCGTTCCACTGTGTCTACAGCGATAGGACCCAAGCACAAATATCTTGCTGAATACATATATTTAAATATCTTGCAAAATACAAGCACTTGTTTTGTTGTATTCATGTTTTGTACATATGAATAGATAATGTTCAAACATGTCTGGCTTGGTTAATGGCAGCTGTGGTCAGGGCCGGTTTTTAGCATAGGCCGGCTAGGCGGTCGCCTAGAGCGCCATGTGAAGAAGGAGCGCCGAAATGGCGCTCTCCTATGCGTAATTTTGCGATATGAAGTTTTTTCATGAAGTCGCAATCAACAAAGAGTGGCGAAAGCGCTCCTCACGGCAAAGCGCCCCTCAGCCAATAGTAATATCTCTTCCAACTGTCTCTGGGAAGTCTGTGAACCAATAAACAGACAGTTCTGAGAAAGGGGGCGGGACGAGTGACAACGTGGGATCTATTTTGAATTTGGAGACTCACCGGAGAGACAGAGGGGGCAAGCGCAAACAGTAGTGCTGCTCTGCTGGATGGAGATTATTATGTTCTCATTAAACCACTCATTGCATGATGCAGGAGTTTCAGAGGGTGTTTTGGAACTATGTGATTTAATCAGCAACCGTTTGTGATTATGGAAAGCCTTTATGAGGTTACTATTTGGAATTAGAAAGAAAAAGAGCTTTGTTTTTGATCAGAGAAATCGCTAGTTAGCATGCTAACATTAGCCAAGTATGCCAAGCAATGGAATCCAGTAAAGTAGCTGTTAGTTAGTAGCCTACTCACTACTCACTAACACCCACCTGATATCATAATACTTGCTTAGGTTGACAAGCAATGTAAAGTAAGACTGGTGTTTAAAACAATTTTAGCTGCCATATCTCCTTCCATCCACATGAATTACCTGCTTGTTGTAAGCTTAAAAAAACATTAATTTCCAGACCAGAATGACATAGCCTACATTAATCATGTAACAGAACCATGCAAAGCAGACAAGTGAGGCTATTTACTATATTTTGTATATTATGAAATTCAATAGCGTGACAGCTCTTCTCCCTTTCTCTCACCCTGTCCCTCCAAACACATAGATAGCCCCCTTCTCATTCTCCTACTCACAAATGCACCACTATTTCCAGTCCAGAAATGAAATTGGTTTGGAAGACAGCACAAATGTGTAGCTTATTAAAATTGTTATGCTGCCATGCTTTGTGATGCTGTAGATAGTGTAGATCAATGCAGACCTCCTTGGTAGGCTTATTGTCTACACATGCATTTTACATGCAAATGTACTGTATCACTCTCCTGGCATTTCAATTTCACGTTACAATTCAAACACATTGATAACCTCCCTCTCATCTGGGGTTGGGGGCCCCACCACCATCACATCCAACACACCACACAGTGAAGCTACTTTCATGCGACTCAATCTGATGTGTTGGTCGCCTGTCAAAAAGAACCACAAATCCATTTGATGAAAAACGGTTAGGCTATTGTTCTTGATGCTATTTAGTTAAGCTTACTAAGGATATTAGTCTTGTGTTCTGTGAGGTATAAGAAAGATTTTTTTTTTCTTTCAAAGGTAAGGGGGGGGGGGGGGGGGGGCGCCAGAACTCAAACTCGCCTAGGGCACCAAATAAGCCAGAACCGGCCCTGGCTGTGGTATCTGAGCCCGGTATCATATCACAATCTATCCATTTTCTTTTTTCTCTTCTCCCTTTTCATCCTCCTCTTCCTCCAATTCTCTTCACCAGCCAAGAGCGTCATGAGTTATGGCAAGCCAGATAGATGCCTCTAGATATCTGATGAGGGATAATTTCATCCTGTAAAGTGTCTGTCCTTCCTTCAAAGCAGCAGTGACATGGAATGGGCTGGTATACATCTTAGATAAGAAGCCATTGCGATGGAGGTCAAAGGATGTATTGATGGCAAACGCTCATTTTGACAGCTGGTAATGGAGGTTTGCGGTGACTGCTTGCAGGACTAGTTCCCACGTTATGGCTCAAATGGCTCATAGGCCTATATGTAACAGAGTTAGAAATGTAGTTGGTGAATTTCACTATAAATATTTGGTTCTTCTTATCATACGAGTTGCAGCCACCTGGTGGTGTATTCTTGCAGCTGCAGTAGGTCAGGTCTTTGCACACGAACTATGCTTCCTCCAGCCAGAAAGAGTTTACTTCGCTGGAGGTAAGTTCAGTGGTATAATGCTTCGTGTGTTCATCCATAAATGCAATATTATACATGTGTGCATACTAAGGTTTGCAATTAAAAATGTTGTTGAGAGTAGTACTGCCACATGATTATGAGATCGCAAATGATTTTGCATTAATATTGAAATGGTATTTTGAAGTGATAATTTCTGACCACGCTATGAACCTGCTAGTCAGTTCGCTGCTAGTCTGAACCACGCATTCTTTGTTATCCGTGGGCAGTCAGCTAACTGTATCTTTATCATTTTGTGTACAGATATGAATGTACGACAGCAGCTGCATGATGTTGTGTGCACTTAATGTTTCACCAGGTAGGCTTTGTTTTGCTACTCGATGTCGTTCTCATACTGTTTATTTACTCACCAATGGAATACTGTAATGGAATGTCCCGTTTAATAAGGGAATGTTATCGTAGAATGTTGTCCGTGATAATATGTATGTAAAAGACAATGGCTCCATGTCTCGTGCTGACAATTCACTATACGATCACAAGCAGCCAGAAAGAGTTTACTTCGCTGGAGATATGAATGTACGACAGCAGCTGCATGATGTTGTGTGCACTTAATGTTTCACCAGAATAAATGCGAGTTGGAGCCAACCTTTGTCGCCTTTCCTTGCCTTCGACCTGCCGCCGAATGCGGTCTGTTACACTGGTGCCGTGACGCCGCGAGACAGATCAGCTTGATGCAGATCCTTCCGAGGTGGTGCGTGGACTTCGTGGAGCACGGGATTGTCTGCCTGTGCGATCATTCCGGTCGAGGTTAGGTAGTGGGACTACAGTCGCTCCATTTACTGTCACCTGTTCTGCTTTCTGAGCATAATATTTTTGTTGTTTTGATGATTTGACTTGCATTTTTTTGCATATATTTTTATTTGCCATCTCTCTTTTTTTTCTACTTATCTTGAAGACTGCTACTTATGATGGATAATATGAGTGATCCCAATGTTGAGTCAGAGTTTAAATGCTTTCCTCTTGGGAGAGGTATGGGTGCAGTGAGTGGACATCCACATGTGGGCCGGGTGGCCGGGATGGATATGGGTGCTTCGCCTGTGTTGTCTGCTGGGAATAGGGATTCGGGGCTGGGTACGTACCTGATGGGATCGCCTTTAGAGCAGAGGTCGCAGGGTGGGCCACACCATTCGACACCCAGCGGTGGTGGTGTGACATTGCACCAGCTTTCTGATATGATAGCACAACTGGGCTCGCAGATAGGGGAATCTATTGCAGCTAAACTTACATCCAGTGGTGCTACGGGTGGGGTTGGCCTCACAAACACTGAGCGTACGGATGACACGCCACATTCTTCACACAATGCTACTGACACACAGGGTGGGGGCACACCTGTTAATGTAGTTGTGCGTACTGATAAGGAACCCATCATTTTCAGGGGTGATGGCACTGACAAATACACAGTCACTGAATGGATAGAGCTGATGAAATCCTACTTAAAGAAACAGCAATGTGATGTCACTTCTCAGATAGAGGTTGTAATGGGGAGGTTGATGGGGAAAGCCAGAGATGTAGTCAAAATTGGCCTTAGAAGTAATCCCCCCGCTAATACATCGCCTGATGTTGTATACAGCATACTGACACAGTATTTTAGTCACACATCTTCATGCCTGCCCCTCCAAGACTTCTACTCTACTCTGCCCAGTCTGAGAGAGAGCCCTGTTGATTACTGGATCCGGCTCAATAAAGCGGCGGACGTCGCTGAAGAGGGCCTGAAGCGTCAGAGCAGACCCGCTGGGGATATGGGTGGAGAGATATCCAAAATGTTTGTGAAGCACTGCCCAGATTCAGAGTTTGCCTCTGTGTTCAAATGCAAGCAGATACATGAATGGACACCAGCGGAGATACAAGAGAGGGTCGATGAATACCAGAGGGAGCGGGTGTCTTCAGTGAAAGTAAATGTGCCAAAGACTAATGTGCCACCACTGACTTGCCATGAGGTACACACAGAGATTCACAATGCCTGTGATACAGACATATGCAGTGCTAACCCTCTCTCCCCCCCAGCTCTCTCTCTTGTGGGGGTGTGTCATCTCTCTCTCCCTCGTCTGCCTTGTATCAGGACCAGCAGCTGTCACTCTCTCCAGGGCCCCAGGCTCACCTGTCATATACGCCCTTGGCCCAACTGCAGCCACCCCAGACCCTCTCCTCATTGCCACAGTATCAGCGACCTCCCTTGCCCTCTGCATTGCCGGCCACACCACTGCAGAGTCGATAGCCTGACAGCACTGTTATGCTCACAGAGATGATGACTATGCTCAGGGAGCTGCTGGACAAAACACAGTCTGGAGATCGGAGGCCTGCTCCAAGCCGTGGTGGTGGTGGTGGGCGAGTACGTAACCGGAGTCAGCCTGCGATGAACTGTCGTGTCTGCAATGATGTAAGCCACACTACTGAGTCCCACTGCCGTTGGGATCGCCTCTGCTTCACATGCTTCAGACCTGACCATACACAACGCACATGCCCCACTAGGCGCTCAGCCCACAGCAACGTACAGGGAAACTAAATGACCTGTGCGTCGAGGGGGGCCGTATGGGTCATGAAGATAACTCCCATGTTAATGATGCTGCTGTTTTATACAAAAATGTTCAAACTTCAAGTGATTCAGAGACTGTCATCATCCAGAATACACAAAAGATCAGGGGCAGTGATAGCCTATTTTACACTCCTGTGTTAGTCTCAGACAAAGTAACCCTTCGTGCTATGATGGACAGTGGCTCTATGGCCTGCTCGCTAAGTACTGAGGCACAAAAGAAACTTGTCAGTTCTGGGGCTGTTGACATGAGCTGTGTGGAAGCGACTGAGGTGGTCTTCGTCGGATGTGGTGGCGTGCGTGTGAAACCTGAGTCCGTGGTGAATCTCAAGATGGTCGTGTATGGATGTGGAGTGTCAGTGCCCGCCTTCGTTGTGGAGAATCAACAGGATGACTTGATCATAGGGTCCAATGTTCTCAGACATTTAATTCGTCGGTTCAAGAATGACACCAGTTACTGGAAGGCCGTGTCATCATCTGCTTCAGGTGATCCAGAACGTGAACAGTTCCTCTCTCTTCTCGCTGGCCTGGAACGCTGGTCTTGTGGTGAGGTGCCAGACAAGGTCGGCACAGTGAGGTGCAACAGAGCGGTCACACTGCCGGCTGGCGGTGAATTCCTTGTGTGGGGCACTCTCCCAAAAAATGTCAGGATATCTCCGGGCTGCACTGTCATGACCGAGCCAACGTCCTCTCGCTCTGCTCCCAGGGGTGTTATGGTTGCCAGAGTCATAACGCCTCTGTGGGGTGACAGATGGGTGCCCCTCAAGATCCTGAACACCTCAGATGGTCCTGTCACGCTACGGAGGAATGCAAAGCTCGCTGATGTTCACACCTGTCTAGCGCTGGAGGACATGGAGGTTCCAGAGCTTAAGTCTATGCACCAGGCCACAGCTGTTGGACCTAGTGAAGCGTCACCTGGGATGGCGAGCGTGGAGACTGTACGGGAGAGACTGGAATGTATTGGCCTGGGCAACCTGGACATTGAGTCGTGTGATGTGTCTACAGAATGGCGTATGAAGCTGGCTGATCTTGTTATGAAGTATGAAGATGTGTTCTCCCGCCATCATCTGGACTGTGGTGAGGCCAAGGAGTTTGTGCACCGTATTCGCCTTACTGACGACAGGCCGTTCCGCCTTCCCTACCGCCGTGTGCCTCCAGCTGAATACCAAAAGCTCCGCCAGGTCCTCAACGAGATGGAGGAAAAGGAAATAATAAGAAAGTCTGCAAGTGAGTTTGCCTCGCCTCTTGTCCTTGTGTGGAAGAAAAACGGTGACCTGCGGGTGTGCACAGACTTCAGATGGCTCAACAAACGAACATTGAAAGATGCGCACCCCCTTCCACATCAGGCTGATTGCTTGGCCGCCCTCGGTGGTAATGCATTCTTCAGTACAATGGATCTCACCTCTGGCTTTTACAATATGCCGTTACATGAAGAAGACCGTAAATACTCTGCGTTCACGACACCCATGGGCCTGTATGAGTATAACCGGCTTCCTCAGGGCCTCTGTAACAGCCCCGCCAGTTTCATGAGGATGATGACCAGCATATTCGGTGACCAGAACTTTCTTAGCCTGCTTTGCTATTTGGACGACTTACTGGTCTTTGCCCCGACTGAGGCACTGGCTCTTGAGAGGCTGGAGCTGGTGTTCAGTCGTCTCCGCCTGCACAACTTGAAGCTGGCCCCAAAGAAGTGCTGGCTGCTCAGGAGATCTGTAAAGTTTCTGGGGCACATCATTGATGAGTCCGGTGTGTCTACTGACCCTGCAAAAGTGGAGGCGGTGAGCAAAATGACTGCTGCAGACTTGATGGAGCCTGACAAAGCTACTCCGTCTCAGTCCCGTGTCAGATCTTTTTTGGGCATGGTGAACTACTACCAGCACTTTGTTCACAATTACTCAACCATAGCAAAGCCCCTTTTTGATCTCCTGACTGGCCAGAAACAGAAGCGGAAGGGCAGACCATGCATGAGGCGCAAGGCGCCATCCAGGAAGTTGACACCAAAGGACTGGACACCAGATCACCAACAGGCTTTTGAGGACCTGAAAACAGCCTTGGTGACTTCTGTTGTCTTGGCACACCCAGACTTCTCACGCCCCTTTGTATTGTCCACTGATGCTTCGCTGGATGGCCTAGGAGCTGTGCTTGGCCAAGTACAAGAAGGTGACAGTGTGGCACGGCCAGTGGCTTTTGCCAGTAAGTCTCTCTCACGAGCCCAAAGGAAGTACCCCGCTCATCGCCTCGAATTTCTTGCATTGAAGTGGTCCATATGTGAAAAGTTCAGCCATTGGCTGAAGGGGCATACATTCACTGTTTGGACTGATAATAACCCCCTGACACACATTATGACCAAACCACGTCTTGATGCCTGCGAGCAGCGGTGGGTGGCGAAGTTGGCCGCTTACACGTTTGATATCAAATACATCCCTGGCCCAAAGAACACGGTAGCTGATGCACTGAGTCGTCCACCGTTTGCGGGTCCAGCTGTGGGTCAAAAGCTACTGCACTACCGCTACAGTGAACTTGTCTCAAGGGCAGTGCCTGTCTCCTCTGATTCTGTCCAAGAGGCCTTCAGGCAATCGAATGTCACACAAACAAACTTTGGCAGTGTTGGAGAGGCAGAGTCTTGTGCGTCTGAGCATACCAGAATACAGCCACTTTCCAGGGAGGAGGTCTCAGCCATCCTTGAGACACATGGGAGTCTATGGGAGTCCAGTGCCAGAGTGCGAGCCGTAAATGCCCTTCAGCAACTCCCACAGCTGGTTCCACCCGATGAAGACCCCCTGCCTGCATTCTCAGAGAGAGAGCTGCGTGAGGGACAGTTGAGCGATCCCGTCCTGTCCAGGGTGTTGTACTTTGTGGAGCGCGGCCGACGCCCTTCCAGGAGAGAGAAGGCTCTGGAGTCTGTCATGGTGATCAGATACTTGAAACACTGGGAGAAATTAACCACTCGTAATGGTGTGCTCTATAGAGTGTCCAAGGACCAAAAGTCGCACAGGAAGAGATTTCAGTTTGTTGTTCCAGAATCATTTTTCCCTGAGGTGCTGAAAGGCATTCACGACAATGCTGGTCATCAGGGGCAGTTCAGGAGCGTCAGCCTAGCTCGCCAAAGATTCTTCTGGCCCCATATAGACCAGGATGTGAAAGAGTACGCCCGCAAGTGCCCAAGGTGCGTCATCAGCAAGTCAGCTGATCCTGATGGAAGAGCGCCCCTCGAGAGTATAAAGACCTCTTCACCACTAGAAATAGTGTGCATTGACTTTTGGTCAGCCGAGGACTCGAACAATAAGTCTGTCGATGTGCTAGTAGTCACAGACCACTTCACCAGGCTAGCACAGGCCTTTCCATGTCGAGATCAGTCAGCCAAACAAGTGGCAAAGCAACTCTGGGAAAAGTACTTCTGCATCTTTGGATTTCCAGAGAGAATCCACTCCGACCAAGGCGCCTCATTCGAGAGCCAACTGATCAGTGAACTACTGAAGGTGGCCGGTGTGAGAAAGTCTCGTACCACGCCATACCACCCGATGGGCAATGGTAGCGTGGAGCGCTTCAACAGGACATTGGGCAACATGATACGTGCACTCTCGCCTGAGGCTAAGCAGAATTGGCCAAGACACCTTCAGACTCTCACCTTCATGTATAACTGTACAGTGCATGAGACCACAGGCTATGCCCCCTTTTTCCTCATGTATGGTAGAGTTCCGCGCCTGCCTGTTGATATCCTTTTCAAGAATGTCCTGTGTGATCCAGAAATCAGCAGTTACGATCACTATGTCGTGTCCCTGACCAAAGATCTTCAAGAGGCCATGGCTATCGCTCAGGAACATGTCAATAAGGAGCAATATCGTCAGGCTGAGCTTTACAATCGACGAGCAAAAGGGAAGCAGATTGCTGTTGGTGACAGAGTGCTGGTGTCAAACAAACGAGAGAGAGGGAAACGGAAGACGGCTGACCGATGGGAGTCCACGATTTACACGGTCATAGACATCAACCCCGCCACACACACCTATCAGATTCAGGCTCCCGAGACAGGAGCAGTGAGAGTTGTGCACCGCAACCTACTGATGCCTGTAAACTTCTTGCCAATTGAAATGGATAGCACCTCTAGTTGCACTTTCGTGTCATCCAGTGGGGCGGATTCCAGTGAAGCAGAAGGAGTGAGGTCCATGGCGGGAGACAACGCTGCTAGTATCAGGACTCAAGAGTGGGTTGACACCCTGACAACAGTGGATGTGGATGACCGTCAAGGTGACTGCCCTCCTGCAGAAGCCCCACCTGAGGATGTTCTGAGTATGAGTGAGTCTGGGCATATAGGCAACGTACATACAGACACGCACACGGAACGGAGTTTCACACACGGTTCCTTACACGGCTCTCCAACTGAAACAGGGGACACACGTACACACACTGGAGTCCACACTGATGACACCTGTAGTGTGCTCCCCACCTCTCCTGGGTCTAGCACCGTACACACAGTTAGGACTCGGGTAGGACGAGTAGTGAAGCCAGTTAACCGTCTGTTATATCAGATGTCCAAGCAGGATGTAGTTAGTGATGTCAGTCAACTTCTTGAAAGCTTCTCTCAGTCCATGTTTCAGTTTTTGCACTAACATTACACCACACAGACACCCACATCTTCCTTTTATGTGGCATCCCAGTGATTTTGGGTTAGCGGGAGCGGTACTGAATTATTGATTGTATGTGCGTAAGCATGGTCTGTGTGGGGTGTAGACGGCACCCTGCCTCTGGAGGTCGATAATGAGACCTCATCCTTTAATGGATACTTGTTAGTCAGATATGTGACCATGTTTTTTTTTTTTTTCCTTTTCTCTCTACTGACGTTAATATTTTAGCTAAATTCAGTGGGGGTGGGTGTAACAGAGTTAGAAATGTAGTTGGTGAATTTCACTATAAATATTTGGTTCTTCTTATCATACGAGTTGCAGCCACCTGGTGGTGTATTCTTGCAGCTGCAGTAGGTCAGGTCTTTGCACACGAACTATGCTTCCTCCAGCCAGAAAGAGTTTACTTCGCTGGAGGTAAGTTCAGTGGTATAATGCTTCGTGTGTTCATCCATAAATGCAATATTATACATGTGTGCATACTAAGGTTTGCAATTAAAAATGTTGTTGAGAGTAGTACTGCCACATGATTATGAGATCGCAAATGATTTTGCATTAATATTGAAATGGTATTTTGAAGTGATAATTTCTGACCACGCTATGAACCTGCTAGTCAGTTCGCTGCTAGTCTGAACCACGCATTCTTTGTTATCCGTGGGCAGTCAGCTAACTGTATCTTTATCATTTTGTGTACAGATATGAATGTACGACAGCAGCTGCATGATGTTGTGTGCACTTAATGTTTCACCAGGTAGGCTTTGTTTTGCTACTCGATGTCGTTCTCATACTGTTTATTTACTCACCAATGGAATACTGTAATGGAATGTCCCGTTTAATAAGGGAATGTTATCGTAGAATGTTGTCCGTGATAATATGTATGTAAAAGACAATGGCTCCATGTCTCGTGCTGACAATTCACTATACGATCACAAGCAGCCAGAAAGAGTTTACTTCGCTGGAGATATGAATGTACGACAGCAGCTGCATGATGTTGTGTGCACTTAATGTTTCACCAGAATAAATGCGAGTTGGAGCCAACCTTTGTCGCCTTTCCTTGCCTTCGACCTGCCGCCGAATGCGGTCTGTTACATATATTCCATACGTACGTACAATAGGTCCCCCATGCACGCACAAACTCACACACACACACACACACACACACACACACACACACACACACACACACACACACACACACACACACACACACACACACACACACACACACACACACACACACACACACACACACACACACACACACACACACACACACACACACACACACAAACCCCACCTGCTGCTCATGTCATGTGAATGTGAGCGGTTTTGCCATTTCAAGCTTCTTAATATTCAAGTCATACATCTCACTGCAGCTTCCCACTGCATATGAATGTAGACACTTTGGAGAATTAAGAGAGACAGCATTAAGCTTCATATGTATGTAGACACTTTGGAGAATTAAGAGAGACACCTTCTCACTGCACCTTCTCTCTGCATATGTATGTGGAAACTTTGGAGAATTAAGAGAGACAGTATTAAGCTGCTCTGCTACCTCTCACTGAAAGTCAACGTGTTAATTTAACATTCACAGTGTTGTTCTAAGTGTTGATTTAAAAACAGAATATACTGTCCATGATATATTACTACACCCACTCACTGTGGGTCTGACAAATTGCACACCAGAAATGATGTAATGTTTTATTCATTATTTTATGGTACACGTATTTCATTGACAAATTTCCTAGTCAGACCAGGGCTTTTATAGCTCCTGAATGCCACTGGAAAGCTTATACTACATACTACTACTAGAAAGAAATACTACATCCTGAATTCCTTTTTCATGCGGCATGTGAATTGAACAGCCATTCTTTTGCATGCACACAAGCACGCGTTCAGGAGTTCAGAAATGCAATAGCACAAATCTGTGAGCCGACTTCGGGCCATGCCATGAACTACACCACTCCAAGAAAAAAATGAATTAAAAAGAAAGAAAAGAGAAATAATCCTTCCGCTCAGTGTCTCTTCTTGAATGTATTCTCAATTTGGTGTCTTCTATTAATCTGTGGAAAGGAAGGAACGCATATGAAATTGGAACT
>NC_085863.1:305877-363377 GCF_034702125.1 Engraulis encrasicolus | reverse complement strand
CATACACAGGGGGGCCTCTCTCTCTCACATATGCATGCACTTCTTTTATTTTCTCCCTGCCCTAACATCACCTTACCCCCATTTTACCTATCTGCCCCCCCAACCCCTTCGGAATTTACTCCCTCCTGGCATCACATCTAATATCTGCTGAAGTTTGCTTTGAATACTTATGAGCCTGTTGCTAGTCTAACTCCAGCCACTCTGCCCTACACCTGCTTGTTCACATTAGGACTAAATCTTAGTTACCCCTCTGTCCACACACACACACACAAATACACAGGCATGCACGCATGCACGCAAGCAAGCACGCACGCACGCACGCACGCACACACACACGCGCACATGCACACACACACAGTTTTGTATTCGCTACCACAATTTCAGTACCACACACGTGATGCCACATATTCTCTATTCTCTCTCTCTCTCTCTCTCTCTCTCTCTCTCTCTCTCTCTCTCTCTCTCTCTCTCTCTCTCTCTCTCTCTCTCTCTCTCATTCTCTCTCTCCCACCTTCTCAGAGGATTTGAAGTATGTCAAAATAAAAGGTGATTAATTGCTTCAGTGCAGTAGGGATTACTAACCTTGACACTTATTTTCTAAAACTCTCCGCATATAAACGGCTACTTGATTCTGGCCGCCCATTATTAACATGCACAGTCACGGTCATCTCACAAAAGGTAATTACTGCTGTTGGACATTTCAACTAGTTACTGCTGTAAACCTAAAGGGCTGTTGGACATTTCCAGCAGTGGCTTTGTTATGATTTTCACTCTATTGTTCACTACAATGAATAACTGGTGTGAAAAGCTTCACTGTCGTAATAAATTCGAGCAGCACAGCAGCACCAATGTGAAGTGATGAAATTAGCGGCTGAAGGCACAGACACAGATTACATCTGAAGGCCAGACTTTCACAGCCTATTGGCCTAAACTAAAGCTTTGTGTAAATGGAGGACTAGGCAAACTACAGACAGAGGACTTGTAAGGAACTCTCACTACTTTTTCAACAGACTGTGTAATGGCAGTGCATGGATCTCTCTCTCTCTCTCTCTCTTTCTCTCTCTCTCTCTCTCTCTAAATGTTGGTTTTCTCTCCTCTGCTCTTGTTCATCTTCAACACTATTGATCTTGCTGAGGAGATGAACCTGCTGTGTCTTAGTGTCATGTGTCTCTCCTTCGGTTCTGTTCAGGGTCGGGTTGTGGCACGGTGCCAAAGTGGATTGTGGGAACAGGACTCTCACTGAGACAAACTGATAATAGGGGTCTGAGATTCGCAATCCCTGCACCTGCTGTGGAATTGCATAGAGGCGTGCGAACACACACACACACACACACACACACACACACACACACACACACACACACACACACACACACACACACACACACACACACACACACACACACACACACACACACACACACACACACACACACACAGCCTCTCCTCTCCTCTCCTCTCCTCTCCTCTCCTCTCCTCTCCTCTCCTCTCCTCTCCTCTCCTCTCCTCTAATCTCCTTTCATTTGTCATAGTCCAAACTTATCTACAGAGCATGCCCAACCTCACCCAGCTCTGCACCCGATAACCAGACACATCCAGAATTGCCCTTGTTACGGCCACTATTGCGTTTCTTATCCAGAATGGTCTTTGTTGTGTTCTGTAGCCAATATCCTTAAAGGACCAGTTCAGTCAATTTCAACATGCTTTGTAATGCTCACACTACCCTGGACTTGTCAGTACCTGAGGTTTTTTTTTCCTTCTTCAGCCTTTTCCGAGGTATTGGTCATTGTAATGGGGGCAGCACTTTATTTCCATTTCGATTGTTTTAAAAAATGTATTCCCAAAAACATCCAAAAGGTTATACAACATCAGCAGACAACTAGCAAACAGTGGTACCTTTTGGGAAAATATTTGGAGTAGGCCTATGTTACTTTTTGAAAAAATGTAAACAATCGTTGCCCCCATTAGAACAGCTCATATCTCGGAAAGGGCTTAGCCGAAAAATGTGGCATCACCGGGTTCTGACAGGTCAAGGGTAGCGTGAGCGATACAACAGCATATTGAAATTGACTGAACTGGTCCTTTAACATACGTAGCTGCATGTAGGTTTGTAGCCTGCAGGTTCTTGCATCATGTGACTCTCTGGGGCACAGAGCAGAGGCCGTCATGTTGGACTCCAGTTCATCACATATAAAGTATTTACATAAAGTAAACCATAAATGCATCAGACCTTTTGATTGCAAAAACCACAGGGAGAATGTTCCACAAAGCAATACAGTTCATGATTGTGGAGGAAAGACATGGATTTGAATTAAATCCACCAAACTGATAATCTACCTTGAGCACCTTACGTGTTTGTTAGTTTAGCTGATTGTCTACATAATTATCTGCATGCGTGATACAGATTCCTAATTATGCCACGCTAATCAGCTCTAAAAACCTTGTAAACGGCCAAACAACTATGCTATTATAATGTGTCGTAATTGCCCAACATTGTAGTCATAATTATGATGTGCTAATCAGCTCTCAAAACCCTGTAAATGATTAAACAACACATGCAATGTATCTTTATTGGTGATTCATGTGTCACCGTTCCTTCCATATCTAGCAGCCATCACAACAAACTTAATTTTAAATCCATTGTGCTTTCTGAATAAGCATCCGTTGGACTCTCCTCATTACAGTAAATGTGTCTATTGCATCTCCTCCACATCAGAACAAAATCACCTTTACAAAGACCATGAAAGATGTATCAGCTGTTCTCCCAAGTTGCAGTTATCTAACATATATAGATATGACCACCCGCGCTCTCAGAGAAAGACTTTAATATCTGTTACAGGGTTGCTTTCTTTGTTGTCTTTTTGTTGAGGGCTGACAGGGTGATCAGCCTCTGCACAAACAAACAGAGAGAGACATTTCTGATAATGAATGCACTGAATGGTTCTACACATACATCACTTCTGCAGTCAGTTCTTTAGTTCAGTGGCATTCAGCAACGTCTTATTCATTAGTGATGGACGGTAAACAGATGTATTGTCAAGGATCAGGGTGATGACGTCTTATTCATTAGTGATGGACGGTAAACAGATGTATTGTCAAGGATCAGGGTGATGACGTCTTATTCATTAGTGATGGACGGTAAACAGATGTATTGTCAAGGATCAGGGTGATGACAGGATGGATCAGAGAGGAGAATAAAGACACCAGAGATGTTTATAAATCAAGTGCAATGACAGGATGGATCAGAGAGGAGAATAAAGACAGACACATTGAAGAGTAGACACATTGCTGCATCTGTCATTAGAGGTGTTTATACATCACTCACTGATGCATCCTGTTTCGTAATTCACTGGCATTTAACAACATCCAACCTCATTAGGGATGAGTGAAAAACAAATGTAGTGTATTGTCAAATCTCAGTGTAATGACAGGATGGATCAGAGAGGAGAATGAAAATAAACAGACACATTGCTGGATCTGTCACCACATAATTGATGTGTAGACAACCTGTACATCACAGTCCCATAATTCAACCTGTACAGCACAGTCCTATTCATCCTGTTCTGTAGTTCGCTGGCATTTAGCAACAACCCATCTCATTAGACATGGACGTCAAACAGCTGTCATGACAACGTTCAGGGTCATAGCAGAAAAATTAAGAATAAATAATAATCTGACACATTATTGGATGAACTCAGACACATTGTGGATCTGTCACCAGAGATGAACTCAGTGTCAGGTTTGTCAGGTGAGCAGAAACCCAAATGCAGGCACAACAGAGATGGCTGAGACTTCAGGGCTAAACGAAGGTTCCGGTCTTTTATTTTATTAACACGAGGAACAAAAATCAAAATACTAAAACCACAAAGGGTTAACGCCCAGAAGATCAAAAGACCAACAACACAAAATACCCACGAGGGGGGAAACAAGCAGAAAAACTAACACTACACTAACAGGCAGAGAGACAGACTTACAGCAATCGGATGTGAACAAACAATGGCACCACACAGGACAATAGGAAACACAGGGTTTAAATACACAGGGAAGTTCACAAGGAGCATTACATGATAGGCTAGGGCAAACAATACACAGGTGAGCAGACAAATACTAACAAGGAAACAAATACAAGACAGGTGGAACAAAATCAAAATCAATGAACAGGTAACCATGAAACAGGGGGCATCACAAAATCAAGACCCAAACAGGTGAACTAAATGACAGAGAACAATGACGGGGCCGACAATAGGGTAACGAGGTAACAAGGTAACGGGAACGGGACGAGCCAAGACTAACAGGGGAACACAACAGGTGAAAACACTACAGGAGGGACAGATGGCAAGCAAACTGACAAGGGGTAAAGAGACAAGATACAGGTGGGTACAATCAGAGCAACAAGAGGGGACTAATGGGCAAATAAACACCAAACTAGGTCAGGTGGAGCACAATCGAGGCGGGGCAGAAACATGACAGGAAAACACAGGAGCACAATAACAGGATGAAAACGTAAACAAAAGCACATGGACATGAATGCAGACAAGAAACGGGACGCATAGGGTAAAACACGGGGAAACATCAGTCCAACACAACAACACAGAGTCCAGATCCTGACACTCAGACGATTAGTGTGTCACAGGTGCTCATTGGTTGCCTGGGTGATGAATAGCAGGATCTCACAGAGGTGGCATCCCATATTAATCATAATATTGGCTCCCACATAATATTAACCCTATCCAGACTGGGGGGGGGGGCTAAAAGTGCCCGCACCAACTTTGATGTCGTATAATTCCTTAACGACTTAAGCTATGACTACAAAACTTTGTGACTTTTCCTAACATTTAGTTGGCTACAGTTTGGTACCGAAAGATTAGGTTTATAATTTTTGTTGTGGCCATGGCAACGGTTTTCTGACAGGTATGTCCAGCTTTGGTCTCTCAGATCATGTTGTTTCTTGGTTCACAAATTATTTAAGTGGTAGGTCCCAGTGTATCAAACACGATGACTTGTACTCAGAATTTGTCAGTGTCCACAAGGGGGTGCCACAAGGATCGGTTTTAGGTCCCCTTTTATTTATCATGTACATAAATGATGTAGGTCGGAATGTGTCTGATGCGAACATGCATTTTTATGCTGATGACACAATAATTTACTGCTTCGGGCCATCCGCCGTTAATGCTATTGAATCACTGCAGAAGGCTTTTGATGTGATCCAACAGACATTTTTACAGTTAAAATTGCTTCTTAATGCTGATAAGACTAAGCAAATGTTGTTCTCAAAGCCAAGGAAAGTACCATCAATCATCCCCTCAGTACTCACCCTTGAGGGAACTGAAATTGAGGTGGTACATTTGTATAAATACCTGGGTATTTTGCTTGATGATACTTTGACGTTCAAAGCCCACATTGAAAATCTTGTGAGGAAACTTAAACTAAAGTTAGGTTTTTTATTTAGAAATAAAATTTGTTTTTCCTTTCATGTTAAGAAGCGCCTTGTCTCTGCAACGTTTGTATCCATTTTAGACTATGCAGACCTGCTGTACATGAATGCTTCATCCCAATGTCTGAGTAAGATTGACTCTGTGTATCATGGTGCCCTGAGGTTCATTACTAACTGTAGGGTCCAAACTCATCACTGTGAACTCTATGCCAGAGTTAAATGGTCTTCACTGACTACCAGGAGACTTACTCACTGGTATACATTTATTTACAAGGCAATACTCGGACTACTGCCACCTTACATCTGCAGCCTAATCAAAGTGAGGAATATTGAGTCTTATGGTCTGCGCTCTAAAGGCCATTTGTTACTCTCTGTCCCTTGCTTCCGCACAGAACTGGGGAAGAGGGCATTTGTGTTTTCAGCCCCTACCTCATGGAACAATCTACAAAAGGACTTGAAACTAACAGATCTGATTCCATTGAACGATTTTAATTCCAAGATGAGATCACTTGAGACAGAGTCTATTGTCTGTAACTGTTTCAATTGACATGTTATTTTACTTGATTTGTTATTTTAATGCAACTGTGTAATTTTAATTTTGTAACTTGAGCCGCCACTTGGCCAGGACACCCTTGTAAAAGAGGTTCTTAATCTCAACGGGTTTATTTTTCCTGGTTAAATAAAGGTTAAATAAAAAAATAAAAAAAATGTCTGACCAAAAATCACTTTACCATATCTATATACGCCATATATTTTCATATTTTTTTGTTATTTTCATTAGCTTCAGACAACTTAGTGAGCATGTAAGTGGTTTGAAGCACAAAATCATTAAAATTTAAGTGCATTACCTACATTTGTTGGAAAATCCATTATGGCGAGATTTTGGGCATAGTAAGATAATGATGTCATAATGACGTCATAATACCAGATAATTACACAAAAATGATGTCATTCATAGATGTCCATATGTAGATCATCTCCCCCAAGTTTCGTAGTGATACGGTATTCCGTTCATGAGTTATGAGGGGGGGGGGTCAAAAGAGCCCCCCCCCCCCCAGGCCCAGGAATGCCAAAAAAGCCTAGTCTGAATAGGGTTAACTCTGATGCACCAACACAGGGTTTGGTTTGGAGGCGGTTACAACATAAAGCATTACATGAAATTAAGTGGTACGGTTGGATTAGCAGAGCTGGCATATTTTGCGCTCCAGTGATGAGGAGGAATACTGAAACAGTCCTCCCTTCGCTTTTTGGCCACTGTGTTTGAGAGAATAATATTGGAAGCTGAAGAATAAATATCAATTTGGAGGAAAAGGCTCCTTAACCCATTACAGCTTACAACATCGGCCTTCGCCAACTTCACTCAATCATAATATTGACTCTTCTCCAGGGCTCCAATGCAGAGGTTTGTTTGGAGATTGTAACAAAAAAAGCAATACATAAAGTTTTACTGTTAGTTTAGGGAGGCTGGGTTGGGAAGGCCAAGCTGCACTTCAATGATGGACTGAGTTAGGCAGGGACTAGCTGGGCTTCAAGAGGCATTCTTCCACATTAATTTTTCAACATGCCCGCTCTCCACAGAGTGCACTTGCCTCTCAGTTCCTCAAGGAAACAACATCATTGAAGTGAAAGGAGGGCTGATATACTTCAGCTGTTGCTTCCGGTACGAGTTATATCATATTTTTCAACATAGTGTTTGGTGTTACTTGAACTAAAGTATATACAGTGTGTCCACAGTCTCTTGCCCCTGGCTTACTGTACTGTTTGTCTGAGTCACACACACACACACACACACACACACACACACACACACACACACACACACACACACACACACACACACACACACACACACACACACACACACACACACACACACACACACACACACACACACACACACCTGGTAAATGCATGGTGTGCCTTATTCCCCATCCTGACACTCAACACAAAGTGAAGTAGAGAGCTGTGACAGGCAATGTGCAATGTGGTATGATTTGATTTGTGTGAAAATATGTTTCTTCTGTCTGCATTTACTTGTAGTATCATGTGCTGCCTCATCTGTAATGAGGTGAGGACAACACTGCTGTGAGTTGTGGGTTCATCTACAGTGCTGCTGTTGTGGGCGGGTTCATCTGAAGTATAACTGTTGCATTTGTGTCCATTCACATTACATCATCCGCAATAGTGCGGCTGATTGGACTCCTCTGCTTTTCTCTCCGATCTCATATGATGGCCGTGCAATTCTCTCTGACCTCATTGAATGGCCGTGCTACTCTCCTTGACCTCACTGGACATGGGTGATAATGACCATTTTCATGAAGGTGCATGCTGCCTAAATCTACACATCTGAACATTCACACTGTGAAATTATATGGCAATCAGGTTAGAACGTTGCCAGTTGAGATACTCTCTTTTACCTGTACTCTCTCTGACTTCATTGGATGATTGTGCTAACCTGCCTGACCTACTTGCTTCAGTCCACCTTCACTCGGTTTTGTTCAGTCTATAACTAAAATGGAAAACTTTTTTCCAAAGAAATTACTTAACTCATAAGCAAACCCTATTATGACAAAACACAATACAGTTTTGCAACTCAGTGTCCTATTATAATAAATATCTCCTGTGTAAATACGGAGTTTAGCGCTTTATGAACTTTTTAGTTCACTTATCTTACAAATATATTTTGTCTTCTTTTCTCTTCCATGTTTCCTTCTGACACACCTCTCCACTTCCTGTTCCTCTTGACCTGTCACCCTGCTCTCTGATTCACCAACATTAAAGGTAAGGAATCATATCAAACTTTAATATTTGATCATGCTGACAGTATTTCTACAGCTATAGCACTGGATATTTATCATGCTGACAGTATTTCTACAGCTATAGCATTGGATATTTATCATGCTGACGGTATTTCTACAGCTATAACACTGGATATTTATCATGCTGACAGTATTTCTACAGCTATAACACTGGATATTTATCATGCTGACAGTATTTCTACAGCTATAGCACTGGATATTTATCATGCTGACAGTATTTCTACAGCTATAACACTGGAGATTCATATACACATTGACTTCCTGTATTTCATGTTGGCTACATTTAGTTCTTGTGTGTCCTGCTGCCTAGACTATGTTCTTAGTGTTTGGGATTATCTAGAGTAGACCTTGTTCTTAGTGTTTGGGATTATCTAGAGTAGACCTTGTTCTTAGAGTTTGCTAGGTGGGGATTATCTATGCTTCACAGGTGTGCTACCCTTTAGGAAGTTGGGCAGGTTTGGATTTGCTATTTGGCTTTTGGGGAAGGTGCAGGCTTTGGAAATCGACAATAAATGTTTGTGTGGATCATGGATTAGAGTGTTTTCAGAATTCCAAAAACACTGGAAGTGTGAATTAGACATGCTTTTGGAGTGTGCACGTTGTTTGAGGAATATGTTAGGCTAAGGGTGTTCTAATTTTTTCACTAAACTTGGCTTAGATGGTTTTCTACACTTTTTAAATGTCATGCCTAAAATGTGTTTTGGTTCATATGCATAAGGATTTGCTGTGTCATATGTGTCAATGTGAATTGGATTATATGGAACTATATTGAATTTAATTATATTGAATTCGTCTGACACATGAAATGATCCACCTCACACCTATACACACACATATGCGGTATATGTGAATTAATTATTATGATTGATATATGACCTGAGTGTGGTTCGTTTGTCTAAGTGTAGATTGTATTACATTCATATAGTGCAATTTGGTTCATGCACCGAACACCTGACTGATAGCTGACCCCAGTTTAACTGCTGGGAGTGGGAGTGATCGAAATGGAGCAAAGTCTCCACAATAGCTGCCGTGATGTACGTGGATGACCTATTTATCTTTATGATGTACGTGGATGACCTATTTGTCTTCATGATGACAAAATAATAGAAAGACCTCATTTTAGAGTGGGAAGCTACCTCTTGCATCTACAGTTTATCTTGTTGGATGTGGTTCATCCTTCTTGGTGGTATGCAGACACTACCTTGGACACAGTGGCTCTTGATACATCACAAAGACTTGCTGGCTAGGTAAAAGATGCAATAGCTACACTTGCACTAAGAATTTCTCCTTTTTGAACTTTGATATGTCACCCATAATGTTGTGTGCATTGCAAAATTTTGAGCAAAACTATGCTCTTACCCTGGTAATTGTCACACTTCACCTTACTGGTGCAATGTGTAATTAATGAAGATTGGCCAACATTCTATTTGTTTTCATATCCTGGCCTGTTAATACATAAAGGGGAGTCTTTTAATTCAGGTTAATGGTTATGTACAGAAGTCTATGCCTTATCCTGGGTAGTGGTCACAATGTGTGTTGTAAATATGGAGATTATTGGATGACCCAGAACTGATATTGTTGCTGTCACTGTTTGCTGTTATCTCTGTAAAAGTTGACTTAGAGGACACCCCCTTCCCCCATGCCATTCTAGGTGTGCTGGGCTCAAACCCCTGGGGTGTCACTGGCCCTAGCAACACAAAGAACATTTTTGGGGTGGGGGGTTGCAGTATATAATCTCACCTAAGAGATCCATCTGGGAGTCTCATCAAACCTCTGAATGGGGCTCCAACCTCTGTCTTTCTCTCCCTCTCTCCCTCTCTCTTTCTCTCTCTCTGTCTATCTATCATGGGTAAACTGTATTTGATTTCACTGTATCCTATGTAACCTACAGTAGCCTTGAGTTAAATGTAATGTTACCTTGCAGTTGATAATTAAATTGTCATAACATTCATTCATTTGCATCTCCTCATCTGTATCATGCCATTTGCCTTTCCTGTGTCTTAAGTTAAGTTAACACTGCTTCTGTTTCAAATGCCCACTCCTTTCCGTCGTTGGTTAGGAATAAAGTGGAGGGAAAAGTTATTATACTTTTACAGTGTGAATGACTTCTTTGTCCCTCGTTCTTAAATCCCTGATTGGTGTCTCCTAGTGGATAACTACATCACCTCAATAAACCTTAGCTTCACACACACACGTGTGCGCGCACCCACCCACACACACACACTCACACAGTCACAGCTAGAGCCAAGAACAGTTACTCTTAGGACAGACATCACTGCACGAGCTCCACAGTCAGACCCTGATGTCTGTAATCTTAAGAATTCACTGCTGTAAATACAATAAAGGTACTCACTCAAATGACATGCCAACGGTTTCCTGCAGAAAATATTAACATCCTGATGAACCTTTTCAATCAGAGTGTGTGAACTACTTGCTCTGCAGGGGGTGTGAATGCAGATTAGATCTAGATTAGATTAGCTTGAGATGCATTACTTAACTAAAATGATTTGCGTTGCATTTCTCAACTTCCTTCACACTTCAGCTGTTGTCATGGTAGTCAACAGTACGAGTTGCTGCTGCTAGAACGTTTGGGCCAATAATGTTCTATCCAGGTTGTGTGTGTGTGTGTGTGTCGCGGCGAACTCGGTCAGGCTGTGCTCTTTTTCTTCCTGTGACGGTTAGTTACATGTGTGCTGTTGCACGTGGCTTTTTTAGAAGGGGCGACAGACCTGCAGATGCTGCCAACAACACAATAGAGACGCGAGAGATACAATAGAGATGTAGTCTATACCTGAGAGACTCTCCATGGTCCCATTTCCCTGTCTGACCTCAATCATGTCTTCCTCTAATCCAATCCCAGTCAATACAATATAGCGTTCCCTCTCTCCCTGTCCTGTGTACAAGCCCCTTATCTCTCTCTCTCTCTCTCTCTCTCTCTCTCTCTCTCTCTCTCTCTCTCTCTCTCTCTCTCTCTCTCTCTCTCTCTCTCTCTATCAGTCTGTCTGTCTGTCTGTCTGTCTGTCTGTCTGTCTGTCTGTCTCTCTCTCTCTCTCTCTCTCTCTCTCTCTCTCTCTCTCTCTCTCTCTTGTGTTCTGACCCATAAACATCTGCCGGCTCCATTCTGTATACTTCTGCATCATCCCCAACTACCCCAAACTCCTCTCTCCTCTGTTCCTTTCCCCAAACCCCACTCTCCACCCCCTCTGGTAAGCCCCAATCCCACTCACCACCCCACGTTCCTATTGCCTCTTTACACCTGTCACAATGACACACAGGGTTGTCTCCTCCAACAACATGATTATTACTCTACACTGGCTTTATGGATGAACCAGCACAAAAGAACAATCTATAGACAACAACACCATTGCCACAGTAACCTCACACTGCTGTACTGGCAAACCTGACTGCTCTGTAGAAAACATTATTACTAGACATGTTTTATGTACCTCACAGCTGTACTTCCAAACATGATACAATGTTCTGTAGACAGCAATATGAGTTTTACTGCCGTGGCAACCCTCTGCTATAATAAAACAACATGATTCACACAACTGACACTCTGTTCTACACACAGCAATGTGGTTATTACTGTGTCTTTATGGTTGTGACCTACGGAAACCTCACTAGTGACAACATGGATATGGCAGAGGCCTTTTAGCGCTGTGATCTCTGTACAGAACAGATACCCTCTACACAGCGCATCACATCGCTCAGCAAAGCGCATCACATCACTGCCAGATAGCACTATACAGAACAGATAAACTCTACACCCTGAGGGACACAGTACAGCACATCGCTCAGCACAATTTCCTCTACACAGCATATCACAGCACATCACATCGCTGCCAGATAACACACAGGAAATAAACAGTAAACAACTCGACTGATAACCTGTCGAGAAAACACAATAAAACATAAAAACACAAAAGATAAAAATGATGTGAGGCACAGACTGTGTGTTTGTGTGCCTGTGTCTATGTGTGCATTTGTGGGTGTGTGTATGCGTTCAGAAAAGGTTGTCAGGTGAGAAAGAGTGGCCTGGTGTGGTGTGAGGGGTTTGACAGCTAGCAAGTGGTGATGTGAGTGTTGAGATGTTGTGAATGCATGACATCATCTCTTTGTGTTCGAAAATGGCCCTCTCCTCTTTCAGGCAGCTCACACGCTATAGAAAATAGAAAATGTGCACAATCTCAACCTCTGATCAAACCCCCATGACATGAATGAAATGCTCGGCCAAAAAAGGTTTTTGAACGCAGGTTGAACCATCTGATGCAAAGGCTAGTCAACTTGTCTTAGTGTTAGCCCACACGCAACATATTCAGCTTATAGTACATTGGCACTGCTAGTGCTGGTGGAACAAGTTGAGAAGAGATGTTATCGACTGTCTATAAAAAAGACAAAAGACAGAAATGTTTTACTCAGGAGAAGAAACTCTCGGCTGTCACTGGTGTGTATTTGTTGCATTCCGAAGTTTATTCCGGGCCAGTCACAGTTTATCTCTTGAGATGAAACATCAGAATTGGTTTTCCAGGGCCTCAGCTAAAGGTTTCTAGATGTCAATCACTGGATTGATCAATTATATCAAGCCCATGGCACATCCATCACTTCTGCCTTCTTCCTTCTCTTGACTCTACAGGTAATTGGGAACTGTGATGCAATGTGTTGGGGTGTGTGTGTGTGTGCCTGTCTGCATCCATGTGTGGCTGTGCGTTTAGTGTGTTACGGCTGATGTGGTGTAGTGATGTGTTCTTGTGCACTGCTCTCATCCTGACCATCATTATCGCCAGAAAATATAAGACCCAAAATACGCGTTATACTGTAAACCAAAAACATTGTCCTGTTTTAGGAAGCCGCTGTCTAAAGAAAGTTATATAGCATTGACATTAATAAGCAGAACAAGAGTTGAGATATCGCAAGAATGATAAATCATGTGTTGTTTTATTAGACGTGTGGGTATCAGGCCAACCGGTGATGACTTTCAGAAAATAACAAAAGGTTCTACTGTATTTATCGTTCAGCACTGAAAGGATACAATCAGAATCTGCTGAAACCTCTGTAATAATTGTAATATTTAGTCTCCTCCTCAAGCCAATATAGTAAACTCAATATAAAGAGGAACAGATTGGAGTTTGGTGAGGGTTCATGTCTAATATGCTGTAAGCCTAGCAGCTGAGTGGTAGGTCTGATTGTATCGGCACAGCGTTGGTGGGATTTCATGTCTCACACAAAGCAGTTAAATCAAATGGATGATTGTATCGCAGGGTAGGTGTTGTGGGATGGTACGGTCCCATATGTAATATCTGAGTGGTATGTCTGATAGCATCTGGATGATGGGAGGAGGTTTGTGGATGATGGGAGGAGGTTTGTGGATGATGGGAGGAGGTTTGCGTCCCTTGTGTACCTGAGTGGTATGTCTGATTGTATCGGCGGGTGGAAGGTTCTATTCCCATATGCTCTACCTTAACGGTATGTCTGATTATATCTGGGTGGGCTGGTTGGGTTTATGTTCCATAGACTGAGTGGGATGTCTGATTGTATCACAGGGTGAGGGAGCGTCTCATCCTATATTGGGGAATGGCAGACATGTGGGCAGTTCACGTCTCATAGATACCAGCTGAGTGGGATTTCTGATTGTTTCGTGACTGAATGGTGTGGGTTCACATCCCATACAGTATGTAATGGCTGTGGGCTGGGAATGTATCTGAGCAGATTGGTGCTGTGTAATGTCACATGTGGCAGCTGGTGCGGATTCTCGAAACATCAGGCTGAGCTAGATACATCCTCAAGAGGGATGAAGGAGCATGCAAGGAGGACGCTGGAGACGTGACATGGAGGATTAACACAGGAAATATGAGACACACACACACACACACACACACACACACACACACACACACACACACACACACACACACACACACACACACACACACACACACACACACACACACAGACACACACACACACACACACACACACACACACACACACACACACACACACACACACACACAGCAAATCGGATTTCATGGATATAGTGTCATGATTTTGGGTCTTGTCAGTGTTTATTAGCTGTGGAGGATACTGACAAGCTGGTGACTCAGGCTTACAGAGGAGGAAATAATCTGAGGTTTTTGGAAGAGTGTGTGCATGCCTGCGTGCCTGCGCGTTTCCACGTGTGTGACTGATTTCATGCAATTGCTTCTGTCTCGACAGCTATCAACAAATACTGGATATGCCAACTGGATATGAAGACTTTAACTTCATGAACCCTGAATGAACCCTAAGTAGCCTATACACATACTATTCAGCTTAGAAAACACTATTTCCAGTCAAGAAATGAAGAGATGATATCTCCAGTGGCCAAAAAAGACAGAAAAAGGACAAAATCCCATTTTGTAGGGCCAGTCGCTGGTGTATTTTTGTTGTATTTCAAACTTTACTCTGGGCCAGTCACAGCTCATCCCTTCATGGATAACAGCAGAATGTGTGACATCTAAAAAACGTGAGCTGAGATCCTGGCAATCATTCAACTGTTCAGTCATATCAGGCCCATGGCACACCCATCAACTCTGCCTTCTTCATATCAGGCTCATGGCACATTCATCAACTCTGCCTTCTTACTTCTCTTGACTCTAATTGCAAATGTGCTGTGGTGTGCTATGGTGTGATTGTGTGTCTGTGTTGTGTGTTAGGGTCTGATGTGTTTTTTTGCACTGTTCTCCTCCTCATCATCATTATTATCTCCAGCAAATACGTGACAAAAACACTGCAGTGTTATTCTGTTATACTGTACATACACCACATATTCTATCTATCCTCAGTAAAACAGAACACCAGTGTTATTCTGTTATACTGTACACCTAGAACATATTTTATGAGGCTGCTGTCAACACAACGTTATGAATGAATTGTCCTTCATCTGAACTGTGTGTATCTTTCCCCGTGAGTGCAGAATTGACATTAATAAGCAAAACAGGAGTTGAGATATCCCCACAGCATGAATGATAAATCATGTGTGCTTTATTCGACGCAAGGGTCTCAGTCCAACCGAAGATGACTTTTAGACAATAACAAAAAGCTTTTATTTATTTTGTCAGTCTTCATCACAAGGACCCATTAGCACGCTGCTGCCCATGCTGTGGCTCCTACAGTGTTGCACCTGTTCTGTGATTACTACAGTAATCCCCTGCAGTATAGTTACTCCCTCCCCAAATGTAATCAGTAATCCCCTGCAGTATAGTTACTCCCCAAATGTAATCAGTAATCCCCTGCAGCATAGTTACTCCCTCCCCAAATGTAATCAGTAATCCCCTGCAGCATAGTTACTCCCCAAATGTAATCAGTAATCCCCTGCAGCATAGTTACTCCCCAAATGTAATCAGTAATCCCCTGCAGCATATACACTCTCTCCCAAATGTAATCAGTAATCCCCTGCAGCATAGTTACTCTCTCCCCAAATGTAATCAGTAATCCCCTGCAGCTCTCTCTCCCCAAATGTAATCAGTAATCCCCTGCAGCATAGTTACTCTCTCCCCAAATGTAATCAGTAATCCCCTGCAGTATAGTTACTCCCCAAATGTAATCAGTAATCCCCTGCAGCTCTCTCTCCCCAAATGTAATCAGTAATCCCCTGCAGCTCTCTCTCCCCAAATGTAATCAGTAATCCCCTGCACCATGGTTACTCCCCAAATGTAATCAGTAATCCCCTGCAGCATAGTTACTCTCTCCCCAAATGTAATCAGTAATCCCCTGCAGTATAGTTACTCCCCAAATGTAATCAGTAATCCCCTGCAGCATTGTTACTCTCTCCCCAAATGTAATCAGTAATCCCCTGCACCATGGTTACTCCCCAAATGTAATCAGTAATCCCCTGCAGCATAGTTACTCTCTCCCCAAATGTAATCAGTAATCCCCTGCAGCATAGTTACTCTCTCCCCAAATGTAATCAGTAATCCCCTGCAGTATAGTTACTCCCCAAATGTAATCAGTAATCCCCTGCAGTATAGTCACTCCCCAAATGTAATCAGTAATCCCCTGCAGTATAGTTACTCCCCAAATGTAATCAGTAATCCCCTGCAGTATAGTTACTCCCCAAATGTAATCAGTAATCGCCTGCAGCATAGTTACTCCCCAAATGTAATCAGTAATCCCCTGCAGCATCGTTACTCTCTCCCCAAATGTAATCAGTAATCCCCTGCAGCATCGTTACTCTCTCCCCAAATGTAATCAGTAATCCCCTGCAGCTCTCTCTCCCCAAATGTAATCAGTAATCCCCATAGTTACTCTCTCCCCAAATGTAATCAGTAATCCCCTGCAGCATAGTTACTCCCCAAATGTAATCAGTAATCCCCTGCAGCACTCTCTCCCCAAATGTAATCAGTAATCCCCTGCAGCTCTCTCTCCCCAAATGTAATCATTAATCCCCTGCAGCATGGTTACTCCCCAAATGTAATCAGTAATCCCCTGCAGCATAGTCTCTCTCTCCCCAAATGTAATCAGTAATCCCCTGCAGTATAGTTACTCCCCAAATGTAATCAGTAATCCCCTGCAGCATAGTTACTCCCCAAATGTAATCAGTAATCCCCTGCAGCATAGTTACTCCCCAAATGTAATCAGTAATCCCCTGCAGCATAGTTACTCCCCAAATGTAATCAGTAATCCCCTGCAGCTCTCTCTCCCCAAATGTAATCAGTAATCCCCTGCAGCTCTCTCTCCCCAAATGTAATCAGTAATCCCCTGCAGCATAGTTACTCTCTCCCCAAATGTAATCAGTAATCCCCTGCAGCATAGTTACTCCCCAAATGTAATCAGTAATCCCCTGCAGCATAGTTACTCCCCAAATGTAATCAGTAATCCCCTGCAGTATAGTTACTCTCTCCCCAAATGTAATCAGTAATCCCCTGCAGCTCTCTCTCCCCAAATGTAATCAGTAATCACCTGCAGCACTCTCTCCCCAAATGTAATCAGTAATCCCTGCAGCATAGTCTCTCTCTCCCCAAATGTAATCAGTAATCCCCTGCAGCATAGTTACTCCCCAAATGTAATCAGTAATCCCCTGCAGCATAGTTACTCCCTCCCCAAATGTAATAATTTCCTTTGAAGAGTTTTTGGAATCAGCTCATCAGACGCCTTGTGTGCTGCTTATGCAACAGGAACCTTCCTTTCCATGCAGAATGAATGAAGCCTGTCGATGATGTGCACTTATACACTGTGTATGTCTTCTCGTGTTCATACGTTCTTGTGTGCATGCGTTCAGGAACACATTTGTAGTACTTCTTGGTATTACCATGTCAGTATTAAGCATGACAGCACATCATACATCCCCTCTTGATTGTGTTCCTCTCCTATCTCCAAGTATCAGAGAGAGACAATGGCAAGACAGCCTCTCAGAACACAGAATGAGGAGTCGCCTGGGAGACGTGATTCCAGAAGACTGAAGGGGCTGGCGGCAAGCTAATTAGCATAAGTATTAATCAATATGCAAAGGAGCCCAGATGTTCAGCAGGCAGCAGATGTGATGTCCATGTTTAACAACAGCACAATATGATACACTGCACACAGATGCAACATTGACTCTGAGGAATGCAGCTAATAATCATTACAAAAGCACTCTATGGTTATCAGTTCCTTGGTGGAGGTAATCATGTGAATATCCTGATTGGTGCCAAGGTACTCTTGATTTCTTAGAGACAAGAGAGGAAGAAGAAAAAGAAAAAAAAGAGAGAAGAGAGAAGAGAGAACATGCAGAAACCAGCGTAATAATTGTAATAACTGGGCCTGTGTGTTTAGTAGTCATGACAGGAGGTAATCAAGGACTGCTGATTAAATGTTGAAGCAGCAATGTGTTCACCAGAGCCAGAAAACAGGAACCTCTGATCTGATCTCTGCAGCCAGAACACGTCAGCCCAACACAACATGTTTATTTACAGAGCTGCTTTATTTTGGGTCATGATGCACTTAGGCATCATGTTTGACCTTGCTGCTGAGTGTAATCACAGACACATACGTGACCTGTTGGACTCAGCTAGACACACACATGTATGACCTCTTGAACTCGGGACACCTGCTGTGGGAGAGTTTGGATGCTGACGTGCTTAAGAAGTGTGGACTCGTTTTATTGATGAAGTTGTTTAAGAGGTTTTTCCTCTTCTGATACACATTTGGCTAATCTTGTTCCTGATTTTCTCTGTTGCTCTCACTTCTTACAACGTTTACACCATATAACCTGCAAAGCTGATTTCATGGGTTGTGAGACATCATATTGATGTCAATAATACTGTGTAAGGACTGTTGAGTGGCAAGATGCTTGGGTAGCTGTGTGATATCAGCTGCTGGAATGTAGAGCCATGGTGCTTGGGTACTTGGTGTAGCTGTGTGATATCAGCTGCTGGAATGTAGAGCCATGGTGCTTGGGTACTTGGTGTAGCTGTGTGCTGTTGGCTGCACAGCTGGATAATACTATAAGAGTAATGTGCCAGGTGTGCTAGTTCACATAATGCGTCTGATATTCACACACACTGGTGTCACACAATGCTACTGGCTATCACAGACACTGGTGCATGGTATAGAAACAGGATGTGTGTTAGAAGTCACACCACGCTGCTTCCTATCACAAAGGAGGCACGTGGATATAGCATTATCTATTACAGCTGAAATAAAGGAGGATATCAAAACTGGTAGAAGGATCCTTGGCTTTACTTTTATTTCATGCCTTCACTCAAAACACTCCAACATTTTCTATATCTGATTTAAGCTATTGAAAACTAACTTGATGCCATAAAGGCTCTCGACCATATATATTATGAAATATTTGGTTGACCTTCAGAATAAAATGTTGTGTTATCAGGCTGGAAGTGGTTAAGTGTAGAGGATATGAATGACAAAACATGTGAACAAAGTCAGAGTAAAGTTTACAATGTGAATTCAACACTTGAACAGTAGGACCAACTAGACTATTGAAGATCAGGTTGAATTTAGCTCTGGAAGTGTTGAGTGGCTGGAGTTGCTTGTAGATGTGTAGGAAAACATTTAGGTAGACTTAATGTAGAATGTTGTGGTGGAAGGTGGAAAGCTTCATCAGAGAGGAGGGGTTGCAACACTTCAACATTCACTGCTCTACACAAAAGGCTATTGAAGAGCACAGCTAACAACTTGTTTTGTGATGTTTTCATACGGCTTTGTTAATGCTGGTTGTTCTCTAAAATAAAGCAATAGAGAAACCTAAAAGGACATTACTACCCCATTCCACCATGTCAGCTCTTGGTCCTGTGCTGTGGTCCTTTGTGTCCGTTAAATTGTATCTGTTTAGAAAGGAATTTAATAAAGCTGTGTACATTCAAAGGATTACTGCAGGTCAGCATGATAATGGTTAGTAGCACTTGAAAAAGACATTCACAGGCATTTCAAGCACTTGGCCATTTCCCCCTTCACACAAAACTGATAAACTGAGATGCAAAACAGTAAGGGCGAGATGCAAAACAGTAAGGGCTTTTCAGGAAAAGTTAGTGTGTTTATAACTTTGTTTTCACTCACTAAATTTGGAATGAAATTAAGCTTTTATTCAAAGAGTGTGAAAAAGGCTGATCTCTGTGTCTACTGGGTCACTAATTAAATGAGAAAAAAAAGGCCAAGAACGACAACCAACATATTTTGCACTGCTGACCATTTTGCTTTCCACGCAAACAGGGCGCGCGTTCTCTATTGTTACCATTTCCCTTTTTCATGTAAGACGCCACTGCGTGTATGTGTATGTGTGAGTATGTGGACATGACTTTTCCTAGAAATGCCTGGGCCTGTCATCTACTCTTCTTCTCTCTCTCTCTCTCTCTCTCTCTCTCTCTCTCTCTCTCTCTCTCTCTCTCTCTCTCTCTCTCTCTCTCTCTCTCTCTCCCCACCCCACACTCTGCAAATGAGGTCGGTGCCCTGCTCCTGCATTGGGAGTGAATTCAATTATCATCATTTTAGTTTTATCATATTTTTACCCATCGCCCATCTTGCACATTAGCCAATGACCCTGCATTAAAGTGAGCAGTAGATTTCTCCTCTTGGCCACTGCACTGCATGCGGTCATGACTTTCCTTTTTAAAGTTAATGGCAAATAAAGTGGCACTCAGTGTCTTAACTGCAGAATACACAAATTTGAAGACACAAAATGGACAGACATAATGGCCTACAGAATAATAGCAAAGGATGATGTGTGCACAATTCTGTATACAGTTTAGGTGATGATGGTCTTGTTGTTATTACAATAGTTATAGTACTGTAATGTGTGAGTTTAATACACTGAAATCAAATACCATTTGTTGTTTATGTTTTCTGGCAAAATAAAATATGTTCTTGATTCAGGCATTTAAATTTGAGTTGAATAAGTGTGTCTGATTTTTTGTCAGACCTATTTAGTGTGCTGATTAGTTTGTTGATTTGCAATATTGTTGGAGCAGAGGATGGGAGTAAATGTCAGAGAAGGGCTCAGTGGAGGTACTGCCCATGAGCTGGACTGTTTTGGTAACGCTTTANAATAAGGATCTTCTAATAAGCGTTTATAGTCAGTAGTAAGCAGATAGTAATACCCTTACAAGTGCCCAATAACATGTTTATTAACTTTGTTAACATCTTATATGCTGCTTATTATTGTTTAAACTATTGTTTATAGTGGTTTATTTATTTAGTCTTATTATTTAAATCGGTACACATATCCATCTTGATATGCTGACTAATACTAGACATGGAGGCGTCAGGAAAAAAAATACATTTTCAAGATCGCTGCCATGTATACCGATTTTCATGCTTTTACTCAAATAAAGTTACTCATCAGATGTTAACAACGTTAATAAGCATGTTAAAAAAGTTAATAAGCATGTTACTGGGCACTTGTAAGGGTATTACTACTTGCTTACTAGTGACTATAAACGCTTATTAGAAGAACCTTATTCTAAAGCGGCTGTTTATGTCAACAAGCAAACACTATGTATGAAATGGACTCATGAACACTTAACATGACCCTGCCATCATAACAACATGTGATGGATGCTATCATTACCATATGTACATCATAACTTGTCACAAGTTGTTTGTCAAATATATAAAACTGTCACGCTAATATGGCCATGTGTCATGAAAACATATATTCATTATATGAATTTGATAGCCTATAAGCCAACTGGAAATGGTATTTCTCCAAAATATGTCTTTAATGACAGGTTAAGGTTAGGGAATGTTTTGGTCAGGGCACAACTGATATTGCTATAGCATTATTTTGTTAAGGATTAGCATTTGGTATTTTCTAATGATAGAGTTAACACAGAAAAGTAGTTTCCCACAGGCCAGTACAGCTGTGGGAATACAGAAAGCACTTCCGTGTGTCAATCACGGAAAACAGTTCCATGTCCAGGAGCACAGAATATTGGCAGGGATTTCTTTTCCTTAACATCCATGTCCAGGAGCACGGAAATTTTGGAGATCAGGCTATTAAAACAGAATCATGGCCTCATAACATTACCACTATGGGTCTTCTAGCTGTAAATATAAGATTATCCCTGACACACCCTTGTTGTTTGTGAAACAGGCTAAACAGACCTGGAAGCTCTTCAGTATCTGGTACTGTATGTCATGACCACGAGTCAGGACAGCACATATGCTGAAATAAATGTAATGTACTATAAGTGCATTGTGTATGGTACAGTCCAGGTGACTGAATGGACAGGATCCTGTGTCATCTCCACAAGGTCGTCATGTCTCCACAATGTCTTCTTTCTCTCTTCTATATGCTGATGTCATCTATCAGCCATTGATTCCACATGATGCCTTACAGAAATAATGTGAATAAAAAAAAAATTCTGCTTCCTCTTTCTTTCTGCTGTTCCTTTTCTTCTATTTTCTCCTCGTTGCTGTTTTTGGAGTGAGAGCAACACAACCATCTGCATTGATATTGATCTCTTTTCCCTTACAAAGCTCATCAGTCAATCTGGTCCTGCCTGTTGCTTTGTATTTTAAACGCTTGGCAACTGCAGAGTTTTAGGTTTTGTTTGCAGAAGTCGGTGAGTGTGTAGCAGGTGACTTGAAGCGAGGCAAGTGCCTGATACTCAGGAATGGGGGAGTGTGAAGCAGGCGTCTTGAAGCGAGGCAAGTGCCTGTTCATACTACTCTCAGAGTGTACACAGAACAGGTGTAAACCCATGCTGTAGAAGATGATTCAATTTGACTCAATAAGTGTTGACTGAGTGTTACTTCAAAGGTTGAGAGGTGAATTTAACACTTCTATCAAGTGTATTTGGTCCTCCTCTCTAAGTTGTGTATTAGCACTGTATATGTGCTGTGCACAGCCCTCATAATCATAATCTGTACTGTTGTGAATCCACTGACCATATTGAGATGCATATTGATCTCTGGTCCCCCACACTTATAAATTAGGTTTGTATTGATCCAGCACTTATTTTGCCCACATCAGATAAATGGTGTCTGGCTGTCTGTTGCTCCTGATGCCTTCAGTCCTCATTATGTGCACAGCATATTCACATATTCAGGGTTTCCTCCGTTTTTTCATGTTGCTTTCTCTCTCTTGATCCCTTTCTCTTGCGCATTCTTGCTGACTAGGTCCTCAACACAGGGATGTGGACACACACACAAATGAACATTAAAACCATAGATGGCGATACAGACGAGAGTTCGTCTTGAAGGAGAGAAACAATCAGAGACCTTCTGTAGTGAGGAGTGGAAGAGCTGGGTGAAAACACGCACGCACGCACGCACGCAGGCATGCACACACCACACAAACATACACACAAACATACACACACACACGGAACTGTCACTGTCAGGCCTGAGGCCCGCTGTAGTGACAAAAGGCTTTTAATGGCCTGCAGCACAGTCCAGGGCCACACCGTAAAAATGCATTTTAATGGCACAGCAGCTCACAGCCCTTTCAGGCCACCAGCCTTCACTCAGGCCAGAATTAAGCAGAGACGCCTCCACACTCACTCAGGAAATTGATTTCCTCCACTTCTCTCCTTCTCTTTCCCCTTCCATGATTCCCCTTCTTCGTCCTCTACAGCCATCTCAGTGTGCATTTCTCTGCTCAGTCTCCTTTTCCTTTATCTAACACATTGACGTCTATCCAATTCTCTGACACGGCCATTTCAACTCAGACCGTGCCCGGTCTCTTATCCTCAGCCATTTCCACTTAGATTTCTCTGCCTTCTCTCCTTTCCTCCACAGCCATTTTAAATGTATATTTTTCTGCATCCTGTGACATAGCAATTTCCACTCAGATTTCTGTGTGCCCTTTCCATTTTATGGTGTATCCATTGCAAACTAGAATCCTTCCCACAATACACATCCACATCCCCTTTCCCTGTTTCTCTTCCTCTGGTCCATCTCAGCTTAGATGTTGCTGGCACACCCCCTCCTCACCACAGATACATCTCCCTGGCAGTCAAACCCCAAGGAACTGTCCAGTCAAGTGGTTGTTGACACATTAAAAGGTGGGACAGAGAGGGCAGCGGAGGTCACAGTTGAGGGCACAGCTGAGGATACAGATTTTTTAGTTTCTTATTTGTCCCTGTTTCTATTTTACAGGGATGCACACGGTCTCAATGTTACACAGCGTTGCTGCCAAGAATAAGGGTTTGGTATGGGAAGTGTCCCTGTGGTCCAGAGGCTAATAATCTGTCCTGTGGCTGCTATGCTGGTGCATGCATCTATGCATGAGTATCCAGACAAAGATGGCAGCCCAGGCTATGTATTACCATCCTGGCAGCATACAGGTCAGCTCATGTGAGGGAGTACGAGAGCCCTAGTCGAGTGTCAGGAATGTTTGAATAGTAACACAAGTGTCAGAACAGGCAATGTATAAATGGGTCTATTTTGGAGTTTCAGTCTTGGACAAAGCAGGCACTTATTTGAACTTGCGTGTCTGTTACCTTGTGTTTACTTGTGTTAAAGCATTCATGTCAGCCCTGGTGAGTCTCCTACAATAGCATACTGATAATTAGAACAATGAAATAAAGAATGTAGCCTAAAATGGCTTTCTAAAAGGCTGTTTCTTAGACAAATGTGTTGGAAGGGGAGTACATTTCTCAGCAGTGCAGCTATGTGTCTCAAGGTTGAATGCAAGTGAAAATTACCATTGCGTCAGTTTCATAAAATTCAGTTCATGGAGATATTCATAGAAACATGCCAATTGTGCCCAATAATTAGCTGCTTTATAAATAGGACCCACTGCGCAATGTTTGTCGCTGGCTTCCATGGTTACCAAGTGCTGGTTGGTGCCTGCATCATTCCATTCCGCTTGTGACCCGAGAGCCACAAAGTCATCTGTTCCTTTGTTTCCATGTGAATAAGAAAAGCAAGTGAGATGAGATGAAGTGTATGAAACATTGTGGCATCTCTGACTGCATTATTGGAATATCTCCCCACTGACTCCTGTGTTCATCTGTCTCCAAGGACTGCTGCTGGCCTCTCCAGGTCTCCACTCTCAATATCTTGCTGTCTTGGTCTCTCACTCTTTTGCTCTCCTGCTCACTGTTCGATGGCGGCACGTGTCTTTGAGCTCAGGGCCCTGTGGTCCAACCCTGCATCTGTCTGCTCCTTCACAGCACAGACTCACTTCTTCCTTGGGGGAAATAACGCCACATCACACGGCACAGACGCCATTCTGCCTTGGGGGAAATAACTTGCAGCACCGGTTCATCCACAACACCCCTCTCCCTGATTCTCTCCTCCACTCCCCTTTAGGGACTGGGGAAGTCGAGGAGCTGTTGTGAAGATTCATCACGGCCACTTGCCAGAGGAGGTGCTGAGAGAGCCAGGGTCACACTTTAACTTCAACACTACTGTGTGTGTGTGTGTGTGTGTGTGTGTGTGTGTGTGTGTGTGTGTGTGTGTGTGTGTGTGTGTGTGTGTGTGTGTGTGTGTGTGTGTGTGTGTGTGTGTGTGTGTGTGTGTGTGTGTGTACAATATGTATACAATATACGGACTGCAAAGTCAACCTGTGAAAATATTTCTGGGGCCTGAGCTTGTATTTTATTTTTGTGATAGTGCAGAGGGTGAATCCATTGATGTTGGAAATGAGGTTAGACTTCAGAAACTAGTTGGAACTAGGTCAGGTAGAGGGAAAAACCCTCTGGTGTGCCTGGGGGAAAAAAAGAAATAAAGAGTAAATCTTACTTTTCTTAGAAGGAAAAATGTCAGCTACAATATGCATTAGGATTTTTTGAGACGGGTATAGATTTATTGAATGAAACATTTTAATACGATTTATTAAATTCAGAACATTTTCTAACAAGATCTTGTTTTGCAGCTGTCAATACATTCCGCTGTTTGTCCTTGCAGGAGACTCACCAAGGCCAGTCTTGGCAATGGCACAGCATAATGACACTTTCACACGTTCACATTGCGGCACTAATTAAGTTGAGTACTTAACAGGACATGATAGAATGTTCAGCATTTGACAGCCAAAAGGTATTAGCAGCCACAAGAAGTAAATTTGATATTTGATGTCTGACTTTGTCCAACTGACACAAGTTTGCGATGTGTCCTAACCTTGGGCACTTCTGACAACCTAAGAGTCCACATTTTAAAGTGTTAAACTCTGACCATTACGTTAGATGGAGTAGTTTCATGAGCTTATCGGGATGAGACAGTCTGGTCTAGTCTGCCAGTGTGTGTATATCTCTTTCCAGAGAAGATGTTCATGCTACTCCCCAAAGAGCAACGGTTATTAGAAAACATTTTAAATCTACAGTACTGTACATCACCTCTAGCTTGTGTATTAAATACTCCATCTCCTGATGTTTTGGCTGGTTCTTTAAGTCTTCTGTTGAAAGGTCATCAGTAAGTTATGGCTTTAGCGCCTCCATGTCTCCAAGGTAACCTTGCTGTAGTATATTCTCTCTGATTTTACTTATGTTCGTCTGGGCTACTCCCAGCCAGACCTTAACATTTCCCCGTTTTTACACCTTATAAAATGCTACTGGAGATGAGTGGAGTGCAGCTATACCTATACAGTATGCTCTGCCTATATGATGTCGAGCAGAATGGTTGACCCTGCCCGTCTAGATGTTTATCCTCTGAATAAATATGTGGCCTTGTAAGGTTAAAGGCCTATATATGAATACCTACAGTATATGATCTGCCTATATGGAAGCACATTACAAGTAACCATGAATGAGGAACAGAATGTGTCTGGCGACTGCAGCAGAATACAGAACATGTCTGGCAGCTGACCACTACCTTAGATTGGGGCCAACAATTGACAAGGACAATGTCTACATGGCATCTCTTCTACATACCGTACTCATTTGCTGCCCTCCCTCTCTCCTTATTTTCTCTGTACCTGCTGTTTATGTCCTTGGTGTTGCCTTGTGCCGTCTTTTCCTGATTAAACGGCATTAGTGCATATGGGTAGATGACGTGACGTGTACATTTTGCTGTCGCAGGCTCTTAAAATTAAGTAAATTCATGCTTTCAAAATTGTCAATGCTTTAAATGATTAAACTAATGTCGTTGTTGTGAAAAAGTAATGTGTAATAAATCCAGAGCTTAAATAAGTATACTTAATTTTGAGTCAAATGTCACATTTGTCCTATGGTGTGACTGAGGCAAGCCTGGTTCTCCATATTAAAACATTTTTAAATAAATAATCAAAGCTCAGTCATTTGTGTTAACAACCCTGACATGTTTTTCAAGGTGTCTATTTTAGCAAGTGGCAATGCTTAATTTTTTTCCTGTTTTTCTGAGACCGTATGGACTTATGAAACTTTGTCGCAGAAAACAATGTCCTGTGGTGTGACATCATATTTTTGGTTAATTCTGTGAATAATTATCTATTGTTGAAGCTCCAGTGATACATAAATTGTGACTTTAGACCCTTAAGAAGCCAATGGCAAGGGTGGATTTTAGGTTTTTCTCTCAGAGTTCTTCAGTCAATCAATTATGTTTTGCTACCACAAGATGTATTAGTTTTGTAGTCCTTTGGTGTGACAGCCATAAAATACATTTTGACAATAGTGTATATTTTTCACATTTTTTTCTTATGTAGATGTATGAAAATGCATCTTACTAAAGGTGAAATTGTATTTCAGTTGGCAACGACATGGCTTTAAATTAACTCAAAAGCTCAAAAGTCCTATGGTGTGATGGTAAAAGTCCTATGGTTTAATGGTAAAAGTCCTATGGTGTGACACTTTGGAGTATCACACCAAAGGACAAACAGGTCACACCAATGGACTAGATATTTGAGAAATAGCTTTTAAAACAACTGGTAGTACATATTTGTTTTGTTTTGTTGTTTGACTAGATAAATATTGTGTATTCAAATTACTTATTCCTTTATTGGCCTTTGGAATTTATACTTTGATGCATTGTTGATTAATATTTGCTGTTGATTTTAGATACTGTCAAATGATATAAAATGTCATTAATGGTGCTTTGAAACGATAAATGGTAACAGTGAAGGAAAGATCAGTGAGAGAGTATATAGAGGAGTATAGATGAATAAAGTATGCTGTGGAGAGCTCAATATACAGCATAAATGTGCTGTCCAGCTTGAGATACCAAACAGGCACTGGCCACTACACACTACAGGTTCAATGGTGTGACAGTCATAGCATACCTACAAAAGTGTGATGGTCATGCCAAGGTCACACTTCAGTATGAGTCTTATGAGCTCTGCAGGTTACATTCAATGACCGCATGGCTGTCATTAAGAGTTATGATAGGCTGATAATCGACGATTCAAAGACTTATAAGTGTAAAGTGTAGGTCCATATTGACTACAACATTATATTATGATCAAAAGACAAAATAATCATGTTGATATATTTGTTTCTGGCTCAGTTTTGCATTTCTGTCCTTTAGCGTGACACGATGTGACATGTTTTAAACGCTCAAATATTTGTTTGAGTTAAACAATATATTTGATAAACACTGAATATTGCATTAGGGAAGAACAAATTATCGTCCCTGAAAAGTTAGTATAAATTCGGACAATTTTGAACATTTAAAAGAAAGATATCCCTGTTTTTCCTCGAAGGTTTCTAATAATCTCACATGTAATGGGAAAAAAAATACTTAAATGGTAATATCTCATTAAATTAAGACCTTAAAAATTGCAATAAATATGAAGAGTGTAACAATGTTCATAAAACTCCATCAATCCATTTCTACATTACTTAATATATTTATTTCTTAACGTCACACCAAAGGACATATTTTCAGCAAATTGCTTTATCAACGTCAATAAATAATCAATGAATAAACCAACAATGTGACCACATTGTGTGAATTAATTTTTTGAAAGATTAATTGCTGCACTACGTAGACATATACTTTTTTCCCTCATAAACAATATTTTGTGAAAAAAATGTTTTTTACTGCCTATCCGTCATCTACCCATATGCTTCATGTGCTTCATGTGGTTTATGTGTGCCGTGAGTGTTATTTTCCCTGCTCATGGTTATTACAGTTTGTCCTTCTTACTCTAGTGAGGTCATATCATTAGAGACACAACACACTAGATCTCCCAGTAATGGATGGTGTGTGTGTGTGTGTGTGTGTGTGTGTGTGTGTGTGTGTGTGTGTGTGTGTGTGTGTGTGTGTGTGTGTGTGTGTGTGTGTGTGTGTGTGTGTGTGTGTGTGTGTGTGTGTGTGTGTGTGTGTACGTGTGTGTGTGTGTGTGTGTGTGTGTGTGTGTGTGTGCGTGCGTGCGTGTGTGTGTGTGTGCTTGTGTGTGTTGTGTTAACGTCTTGTTTATGACTGCTGGGTTTGTAATGACCTTAAATTTTCAGCGTAGGTGTAAACTAATTAAGTTGAAGTGCCGGTTATCTTGCAGCTGCAGTTTAGGGCTTAAATCCACTGTAATCTTCCTCTTGATTTGCCCACTCATAGTAAAAACACCAACACATGAAAATAGGAAAACACTCAGAGAGTACAACAAGCATTTTCTGTATCCCAGCAGAAACTCCTAACTCAACAAAAAAAACTGAGTTTAAAAAAAAAGGGGTGTGTGCGTGTCTGGCTTGCAAGGCCAGAATCTCTGCATGCACTGCAGCCTCATTAGCTCCAATTAGCACCACCGACCAGAGAGAGAGAGAGAGAGAGAGAGAGAGAGAGAGAGAGAGAGAGAGAGAGAGAGAGAGAGAGAGAGAGAGCACACCCATGCCATCAAACCCATTTCATGGCTAATTGAGCACCTCAACACTGAACATTATCTGACCTCATCAAATTAAAGAAGTCCTTCATTAGTGACGGCTATGCAACGCAAAGGCAAAGGATTCACAGCCGGAGCCAAATGTCAATGCTCAAAATGAACATTACATGCTCAGACACCTACAATATCAGACACAGTTCAGTTAGCAAAGTGCTTCACAAAGTGGTGTTAACCTGACTAGTCATGATTTAATCTAGATGTGATTCAGTCATACCTGTAGCAAGAGCACACCTGGTGATGTCACCAGTCATCTCACCTCAGACTGCAGAATGGGGCTGATTACACTTAGATGGGTTTTTGTGGAGGGGTACATTAAACTTAGATGGTTTATGCAGAGCGGGAGATTGCATCACAGTGATTATTTTATCCAAAGCAACTTACTGTACAGTATTAGTTTGTAGTGACGTGCAGGGTATTGGTTACAGTCCCTGGAGTAATGTAAGGTTAGGTACCTTTCTCAAGGGCTCTTCAGTCATAGAGTTTAGTTGACAGACCAACTACCCAACCTCTTGACTGCCACATATTTTTTCTCTCTCCAACACCACACCATCTTCCTGGGTAGCAGCACTGGCTGGATGCTACAGCACTCCTGGGTAGCAGCACTGGCTGGATAGAGCTACAGCACTCCTGGGTAGCAGCACTGGCTGGATGCTACAGCACTCCTGGGTAGCAGCACTGGCTGGATGCTACAGCACTCCTGGGTAGCAGCACTGGCTGGATGCTACAGCACTCCTGGGTAGCAGCCCGGGCTGGGTAGAGATACAGCACTCCTGGGAAGCTTAAGGCCGTGATGTTCCTGTTATTTGGAAAGCAGAGAGGAGAGCATCACTGGCTGGTACAGAGAGGAGAGCATCACTGGCTGGTACAGAGAGGAGAGTTACATGGTTTAGCGTCAGTGATATCCCTGTTCTTTGGAAAGAAAAGCTCAGTGTTAAAGGCTAATACTTGCTGGTGACAAAGTGGCTAGGTGGTAGAAACTAAAAGGGTTTGGGGAGAGATAAAAATGTGGGAGTGGGACATGCTACATGGTAGCACACGGCGTGCAGGGGAGTGAGGCATGTGTACGTGTGGTGTTGTGACAAAGTAGTGGGGCAGAGTGGAGCCCTGAGGCCTGTCAACAGGGTGTCTTCGGGAGGGAAAATCCTGCAGACTGTGGCCTCGTAACACACCAATGCTTTTTCACTCCATTAATGCTTTCACTTGGGGAAAACACAGGCACAGAGCTCTTCACCTTACAGCAGCGGCCTCAATCACAATGGCTTTTCCCTCATCTTATTGTACTGCACTTTACTGTGCAACACTGTGTTGTACAGTTGTATAAACCAGTCCTTTTCCCCAAGAAGTGTTATGTAAATATTGACTTGCCACAAAGCAGTGTGCATTAGAGTGCAGAGAACATCTACAAAGTTACTCTAATATCAGCTTCAGTGTGCTAGTGAATTAATGCATTAACATAAAAATATATTAATTCCCGTGATGGAAATGAGAGTAGCTTCATATAGGGTCTAATTCACATTAAAGTGAAGGCCAAAGTAATTCACATTAAAGTGAACGCCAAAGCAATTCACAAGACACGATAAGGCAATTAACATGTCAGTGCAAATAAAATGTAGGCTATCAATGCAGATTGGTATTAATGTTGAGGTAAAGCTAATTTAGGCTATGCAATGCAGACTGACATTAATGTTAAGGTGAAGCTAATTTAAGGCAGTTACTGTTTTTAAATTGTCACAGGCACTGGCCAACCCCCTCAGAACTCACAGCTCCATATCATTTGGGGGGGGGGGGTTGGAGCAGATGGATGAATCTGGGCCAGATCATGTCAGAGGCAGCCAGAGGGGCATGTCACATGTCACCAAACAGATCTTAGATTGGGGCGGCAAGTCACCAAACAGATTGGGGGAACATGTCACCAAAACGATCTTAGATTGGGGCGGCATGTCACCAAACAGATCTCAGATTGGGGCGGCATGTCACCAAACAGATCTCAGATTGGGGCGGCATGTCACCAAAACGTTGGGGGAGCATGTCACCAAACAGATCTCAGAGTGTGTGTAGAGTGCAGATTGGGGCGGCATGTCACCAAACAGATTAGGGGAACATGTGTGTACTTGTGTGTGTTTGCAATAGTGGGCAATGAGGAGCACATGAAACCATATTTCATTGGGGTCTGGTACTGTAATGGGAGCTGAGCTCTCGGCATGTTTCTGGAATCAAAGGAGAGAGAGAGAGAGAGAGAGAGAGAGAGAGAGAGAGAGAGAGAGAGAGAGAGAGAGAGAGAGAGAGAGAGAGAGAGAGAGAGAGAGAGAGAGAGAGAGAGAGAGAGAGAGATAATCAAAAGAGAAAGATTAAAGAAGGTGGAGATAAAAGACCCTGAGACCAGTCTCCTGTTTTGAAGTGGGTTTAACAGCCCATTTGTGGGTTCATACTGTAGCTTGTGTGGTGTTGCTAGATTGCAGCTTGATTGCACTTGAGAAATGTTTCGTTTTCTCTCCTCCTCCTCTGCCCAAAAGCCCATTAGCCTCTATGGCTCTCCACTGGCGATGGAAAGAAATCATATGATACACCCATACATTCAGCGCTTTAACGACCCATGTTTGGGTTCATAGTGTGCTTTGTGATTGCAGTTTGAATGCACTTGACCACTTTCTCCTTTCCTCTACAGCCGAGTATACGTCATGAGGATTTTTATCCTTTGTGATTTTCAGTATGAACTGGATGCACCCTCATTGCAATGGAAGTTAAAAAAAAAAACAGACAAAAAGGAAATGAATAAAGAAAAGCAGAGTAACCCTTCTGCTGTCTGTACTGAAAGCAGTATAAACTTGATACCAAAAAATAAAACACTTAATAGAAACAGGAAATAACAAAATAAAGCGGAAATATGGAAAAGGAAAATTGAAGAAAAGAAAATGTATATAGAGAGAATAAAGTGTGTTGAATAAATGAAATGCCTTTTGAAAGATGTATCATTACCCAACTGGTTTGAAAAGTAACTTCCTCTGTAGAGCTCTTGACCTTCAAGACAAAGATGAAAAACTGAAATATTAATTTGAATGCCTGAAGGCCTCAGAACAGCACACACAGACACATATATTTCTGTTCAGATTTAGCGATGTAGCCTATTGATAAAGAGCAGAGAGAGAGAGAGAGAGAGAGAGAGAGAGAGAGAGAGAGAGAGAGAGAGAGAGAGAGAGAGAGAGAGAGAGAGAGAGAGAGAGAGAGAGAGAGAGAGATCATTAAATCACTCAGGGATGTTTTCTCCCAACTGCCTAACTCCCTGTGTCTTGCTGTTCTCTGTTCCCATCTGGCCCCAGTAAACTGCTGCTCTCTACTGTTCCCATCTGGCCCCAGTAAACTGCTGATCTCTACTGTTCCCATCTGGCCCCAGTAAACTGCTGATCTCTACTGTTCCCATCTGGCCCCAGTAAACTGCTGTTCTCTGTTCCCATCTGGCCACAGTAAATGCTGTTCTCTACTGTTCCCATCTGGCCACAGTAAATGCTGTTCTCTACTGTTCCCATCTGGCCACAGTAAATGCTGTTCTCTACTGTTCCCATCTGGCCACAGTAAATGCTGTTCTCTACTGTTCCCATCTGGCCCCAGTGAACGGTGATGACCCATCTCTTTTACAAATACAAATCATGAACCAGACAGTATGACACCTCCTGTTAGGAAGGATTCAGTCTAAAACAAACATGTCTGATGTTTTCATCCTCTTCAAATAATGCAGTTCAGGCGAGGAGATCATTCAAGCTTGTTTTTCTTCACCCCTTTTTCTCCCAGGGAACACTGGCTCTGATCATTGACTTGTCTCAAAACATACCAACTCTGTCACAGTGTTATAGCACTTGGAGCAACATGACTGTATGAACTCTGATGTACACGTACAGTTGTTGTTTGCTGGGACTGTGGCATAGAAGGAGCATCAAAAAATTACTGTTTAAGCCACACGTAAAAGTGCTGGACATCACCCCATTGCTTATATGCAGTGCCAGATAGAAGTTAAATTGCACCCAACAAGCATATTAAACTTGTTGCTCTCCTTTCAGTATCTGCCATGCCTTCCAGAGAGCTTTTTGGATTTAATTGGCTTTTTGTGAGAGGGCTGTTGTAGCCGTTGTAGCCGTTGTAATTGTTGCTTTGTAGCTGTTGTAGCTGTTGTAGTTGTTGTAGCCTTTGTAGCTGTTGTAGCTGTTGTAGCCTTTGTAGTTGTTGTAGCTGTTGTAGCCTTTGTAGTTGTTGTAGTTGTTGTAACTGTTGTAGCCGTTGTAGCCGTTGTAATCTTTGTAGCTGTTAGCCATCCACACACTCACTCTGTCTTAATGGCACGCTACACACAGCACAGCAACCCAGATACTGAACACACACACACACACACACACACACACACACACACACACACACACACACACACACACACACACACACACACACACACACACACACACACACACACACACACACACACACACACACACACACACACACACACACACACACAGATAAAAAGCCTGATGTGTGGAGCCAAGGTGCGGTGGCGTTTGTGGGATTGAGACTGTAATTACAGATACAGTTTTCAGATGCCTGTGCTCTGGATCAATAAAACACAAACACACGCGCGCGCACGCGCGTGCGCACACACACTCTCACACACACACACACACACACACACACACACACACACACACACACACACACACACACACACACACACACACACACACACACACACACACACACACACACATATACACACATATTTACTCCCCTCCCTCGTCCCATCTCTCCTTGCCACGGCCACTCACATCAATAGCAATTAACGCTCAGCTTGTAATTTACTCTGAGAAGTGTGCGGACAGCCAGGCCTAATATTTTCTAAAAGTAATGAGTCATTCCTCCCCCTCCGCACTATTGTGATTCAGAGAGGCTGATGTCAACTCTCTGTGATTCTGCTGCTTTGATTCAGAGAGGCTAGATCATTTTCTCACATCTACAGAGAGTTCTGGATTAATCACCCTGATGACTATCTACCTGTATCTCACCCGGGCTGCAATCATTCCTCTGGCCCTTAATCTGGCCATCTGCACCTCACCATCTCCCAGCTGCCCTCACCACCCCCCAGCTGCCCTCACCACCCCCCAGCTGCCCTCACCATCCCCCAGCTGCCCTCACCATCCCCCAGCTGCCCTCACCATCCCCCAGCTGCCCTCACCATCCCCCAGCTGCCCTCACCATCCCCCAGCTGCCCTCACCATCCCCCAGCTGCCCTCATCCAGGCATAATATTTTCTAAAAGTAATGAGTAATTCCTCCCCCTACACTGCTGTGATTCGGAGAGGCCAGGGCCCGGTTGCACAAAACACCTTAAGTTAAGTATTTCCCTTAAAGTCGGAGTTAAGGGTCCCCTAAGTGAAAGTCAGTTGCACAAACGCCCTTAAAATTTCCCCTTAAGTTTTCCTTAAGGGTTTCCCCTTAAATATTTAAGAGTTTCCCTTAAAGTTAAGAAATCCCTTAAAGTTCTTTAAAATCGTTGCACAAAAGACCTTAACAACCAAGTTAAGGGAAAATATCTGAGGGACCGATATCGTCGCCTTAAGTCAGACATGGCCGAGTTTATGCACATTCAGCAACGTGATCAACGGATTCAAATAAGAGTTTTCCGCGACCGGGAGAACCCAATGGATAGGCACGCTTACCGACGAACCGTTAATTATTAATTATAGATTTGATAGACAATCCATATATGAATTATCCGACCGTCTCGAATTGGACCATGCTACAGGAGTTGTGCTCTCCCTGCCGTCTTGCAGCTGATGATTGCGCCAGAACATTTTTGGGTGGCACTTCATTAGACCTATAACATCAAGTCCTCATAACAAAACGTCTAATTTTTACTCGAATATGTGCGTATATTCAGTGTTTCCTCATTGTGAAGATTCTCGGATGAAGTTATGGCCGCGGGGTTAGGGTAGCCTAGCCCATTCATTAATTTCCTCCCTCACAGTCTCGTCCATTGTCCCACCATCACCAAATGTTTTTATTGCCCTCAAACCCCACATTTATTTTGCTAACATGCATGAAGATGACAATGATCAATGATCCTCGCTGTGTTAATTATGACACTGGAGTTGTTTGGGAGTTGTTTTAGGAGCTCGAAAATGCAGGTGAGACACACGGCACTTCTCCAGTGCTTGCGCCATAGCCTATTATTATAATTCTTAAAATTCGCATTACCGCTTGACACTTCCAAAACAACGCGGAAGAAACTAAAGATAAATGTAATGATAGGCCTATCACAAATACAAAATAATGCATGGGGAGTAGAGCCCACGTCTGCTAAGAGAAGAGAGGAGAACGTTTGGAGCGGTGCTTAATTTGTAAAGAGGGAGGTCGCGGAGCGCGGAGTGGCTCCGGTGAAGAGAGGCGGGCGGGGCACATGTTGCGAACAACGCTATGCTGGGTCAGGTGCTGCCTGCGATATCCCAAGCACCCGGCTTATGTAGGTTATGCATGCAAGTGTAACGGAGGCTAACTAGCACAGAGTTGGCGTGGAACGTTGGTAAAACCTCCCTCCGATAGCCTCATATAGTCTCGTGCCGTTGGGCCGAGAGACTAGTCTCTTGGCCCAGCGGTATCGTACTGTGTCTCCCATTGCCGAACCGTTGTAGTTGACGAGGTCGCGCGTTCGATCCCCGAGGGGGGTGAACAGGTGCAAGATGACCTCCGTCACAGTGGTGCCGCTGACCCGGGATGGGAGTGAGGTTTAGGGGGGAGAGTGTAACGGAGGCTAACTAGCACAGAGTTGGCGTGGAACGTTGGTAAAACCTCCCTCCGATAGCCTCATATAGTCTCGTGCCGTTGGGCCGAGAGACTAGTCTCTTGGCCCAGCGGTATCGTACTGTGTCTCCCATTGCCGAACCGTTGTAGTTGACGAGGTCGCGCGTTCGATCCCCGAGGGGGGTGAACAGGTGCAAGATGACCTCCGTCACACAAGAAGATGTCATTTCAACCGCAACAATGCGACGATCAGAGCACACAATCACACTTTGAACCACTCAAACACATAGCCTATGCACGCACACAACTGTTGGAGCAGTAGCCTAGCCTATTCCATAACCAGACATCTGGTTCGACAATTGAGCCATGGACATATGGCGTTGTTCCTTCCTCGCTTGGACCGCAAGGTTTTTAAAAAAAAATTGACCTCCCCCACTGTCCTCTTCACCATATTTCTCGAGTTTATGGTCGCGGTGATCTCTTCCCATTGTTGCTGCTTCTTCGCGGCCGTTATTTGAGGGTTGAATTTGCTTTTTATTATGTTTTTTCCATATATCTATACCACTTTCTCCTCCTCTGACCAGTTTGGCTTTCTAGCCTTACCATTGTCCATGTTTAGGCCTATAGATAAATAGCTACAGAATGGTTAACGATGTTTTGAGAAGAATATTCAAGAATGACTTAAAAAGTTTCCTTGGAAACAATAGAATTCTACCGTTGTAAACTCCTCTTTACTGTAGTAAATCCCTTAGGGCTTTCCCTTACCTAAGGGAAGGACTTAAGGCATTCTGTGCAACCCCCTTAAGTAGATCCCTTAGCTAAGGGAAAATGGGCCCTTAAGGGTCACACTTAAGGGAGAAAACTTAAGGTGTTTTGTGCAACCGGGCCCAGACCCTGTTCACACATCTGCAGAATGTTTTGGAACAATCACCCTGAAGATCGTCTACCTGTATCTCACTGGGGCTGCCCTCACCATCCCCCAGCTGCCCTGCCAGGATGGGAATGAAACAGCAAGTGCATCTTTGTGTAGAGAAGAGTGATAAGGTTCCGTGTGGATCTGCTGGATTCACCTGCCCTCAGCTTTCCCTGCCTGGTGGACAGATGGGAGTGAAATAGCTTCTGATCTCTTGTGTGTAGCATCCCCATGAGATGAATGTGATAAGGCTTGGGCAGTGTGGAGCTGCACATCAGGGAGTGATGAGGATTGGTCAGTCTGCATTGGTCCTTATTGATAAGAAACTGATTACCTTATTTGATAAGGAAGAGATACGGCTTGGGCATCAGGGGTAGGCCCCTATTGATAAGGCTTGGTCAATGTGGAGCTGCACATCAAAAGATTGACTGTACGTCTGCCGCTCTCTAAGCTGGGCTGTCCTCACCTAAAACCTGCCTGCTGCAGTGCTTTGCACTGGTGGACTCCTAATTCTGAGTTTGTTGGTGTTTGTGTGTAACTGAGGACTCTTAATTCTGAGTTTGTTGGTGTTTGTGTGTAACTGAGGTCACTGGTGGACTCTTAATACTGAGTTTGCGGGTGTTTGTCTGTAACTGAGGTCACTGGTGGACTCTTAATACTGTGTTTGCGGGTGTTTGTGTGTAACTGAGGTCATCCTGCGTAGTGTACCACTCATGGCTCAAACTCTCGCCTTTCCAGTCAAAACTCCACTCAGAGCTTCAGCATGGGAGGTCTAGACCGATTGCTCTGCGCTACTGATACTGTGTGCAGCTTCGTTTAAAAAAAAAATGAACATAGGCCTACTCCAAATATTTTCCCAAAAGGTATCGCTGTCTGCTGATGTTGCACAACCTTTTGGATGTTTTTGGGAATAAATAAAAATGTTGGCTTTACTTAAAGCCAACATTATAAGCGCATTTATAACAAATTATAACGCACATTATAATTACTTACAACGTAGTATGACTACACTCATAATGGTTCATGATGCTTTATATTATCAGTTATGAATAACTATGAATCTAGCTTATAATGCTTTATAAATCCAAGGGTGGCATGAGTGCTCATGACTGGCTATAAACAACAGGCTGCCTGATGGGGCTTATAGTACATTATGAGTACCTATACCCCTCTATGCACAGACCTGGATGATGAACTGTCATAAGGGCTCATACGATGCTATAATGTTTCATGTGAGATCATAAGTCGTCAATGTGTGCTCTAAGTAAAGTGAAGTTCATATGGATGCATCTATAATGCACTGTATAATGCACATGTATAATGCATCATAATGTACTGTAAGCCCCATCAGGCCGCCTGTAGTTTATATCCAGTCATGAGCACTCATAATACCCTTGGATTTATAACGTGTTATAAGCTAGATTCATGGTTATTCATTACTGTTAACATAAAGCATCATGAAACATCATCGGTGTAGTCGTAATGCGTTGTAAGTAATTATAATGTGCATTATAATTTGTTATAAATGCGCTCATAATGCGCTATAGATATGGGCTTCATAGAAAGTGTTACCAAAATGTTTTTTTGAAATGTAAAAAAAGTTGCCCCCCCATTAGAATAGCTCATATCTTGGAAAGGGCTGAGCCAAAAACTGCGGCGTCACCGGCTACTGCCAAGTCAAGGGTAGCGTGAGCAATACAACAGCACATTGAAATTAGCAGGAGTTGCCCTTTAACTCCCTGAACTGGAAGGCAGAAAACCGATAACCAGACAACTCTCATTGTGATCGATTGAGAGTTCTGTGGTGGAGGAAGATCTGTGTTTTCATGCATATCAATCAATGTGCTCCAATTGTATGCAAGGCCATTTTATATTATTGTGAAGGTGGTCTTTTAGATGGCACAGCACAAGAGTAGAGAGGACAGAACATTTAAATATTTATATACTGAATACAGAGGCGGATTTAGAAGATGAATATTATTATACAGTTGACGTTATTGTGCTGGAGGCTGTTATTCTGTGTTACCAAGGAGAGAAATGGATGTTTAAAAGACCTGCCTCTCTTTGTTGTGAGAAGGCTTTGCTGACGGCAAGTGATACACTTGGGGAATCTAATTTGGGACAGACACGCTGTATAGAGCTCTGAGGATGACAGCTTTGAACTTGGAACGTATCCATGACTGCCACAGGCCTTTAAACGTCCTCCCTGTATTTTTCCATCAGTGAAGAATGCAAACTGCATTTTAGACCTTGGATATTATTAGCATCACTATAGCTGTATGGTGATCAGACTGAATCCATTTACTGCTAAAGGCAGGTGTACTGACAGGAGAAAGACTGCACCTCGCTTTTCACATCAGTTTGGCATTGAAGTTTTGGTGAAAAGGTTTAAATATTGTATGCCCTTCAATGAACATTAAGGCGGCTGAATCGGTCTGAATCATTTCACAAAAATAAGTTAATTAGAATTGGAAGAAGCATATTACATTATCGTTTAGCACTCATCCATGGCAGTTACAGCACCTCTTTAACCAATCTTGATCTCTTCTGAACCCTCGATCCTTGAAGAATCCAGAGTTTGAATTTAAAAGGGATGATTTATTTTTTTATCTTAACATTGAAGTTCATGTACCTCCATTTTGTGGTTTAAGTTGTCGATTCCAGGCTAAAAAGGCTGATTTATTTTCCATTATCTCTTTTAAAAATAATGTTTAGTGATATGTATTTCATGCTGTAATTACTGCAGTTCATTTCAAGACTAAACAGACTTTCTAACCTTCTTTTTGTTCTTCTCTTTCCTGCCCACAGGTAAGTGGAGCCTCTTTAGCACAACTTCACCCTCCCCATCACCTCTCCCCCTTCTCTGGCTGGCTTTGGGTTTAACTATTCATCTGCTGGTGTCCTGGAGAAGTACTGAGTGATGCATTCCTGTCATGACGTGAGCGTCTGCAAGCTGGATGGATGCTGGAGTTAAGTAACTCGAATTATGCAACACTGCTGCTGCTGCCATTTTGAGGTCTCTGATGACTTCTCTTGATGTGTTTATCACAGTCCCCTTTTACATACTCTTGTGTTTGCTATTTGCATATGCCATTATGTGTGTATTTGCATAGGCCCTGACCTGCACTGATGCTGGAGCTGAGTAGGAATGCTGCTATATTCTAGTCTTCCCTTGATGCGGTTATCACAGTCCCTCTTATGCTGATATTTGCTATTTGCATACGCCATTTATGTCTGTATTCAGTAATCACAGTGCCCTTTTACATATGCTTGCGTTTGCTATTCTCATGTGCCATTTATGTGTGTATTAGCATTAGCCCTGATCTTGTAGAGCTGATTATCATACCAGTTATAATGGCTTGATTTTAAAAGGAAAGAGACAGAGTCATGAGTGAGCTGACCAAGGCCAGCTATGTTATTGATGGTTTCCTGGCGGACATGGATGAAGTGTATTGTAGTGTATATCCTGGGACCAAGGCCAGCAGTTTATTGACTATTTCCTGGTGGAAATTTAAGTATATTTTACAAGTGTACTTTATGATAATGATAATGATAATGGTAATGATAATAACAACGATAACGATAATGATAATGATAATGATAATGATAATGATAATGATAATGATAATGATAATGATAATGATAATGATAATGATAATGGTAATGATAATGGGGACTGCAGGTTTCCCTGGTCACAGCATACACTGGAACTATTCCAGCTTTCTGGAGGAAACGTTTAGCACCCTGGAAGCTTCAGCCTAATCATTGAAGAGCCTAAATGTGTAGCATTTGAAGCTTGAGCCTAATCATTCATGTCTGGCACACTTGAAGGGTGACCCTGATCTCCTAGCAACCTTGAGGGGCAAGCCTAATCACCCTGCCTTGATGAATTTAATTGATACCTCTAGCATGCTTTAACAGAAATTAGTATGGTAACACCCCAAATAAGGGGCCATAATTAACAGTAAAGTAGCTACAACCTAATACTTAAGTAAGGGTTAATAATCAGTACTTAATGCCACATTAGACACATATTAATTGTTATTAATGCATATGTTGAACATTAGTAAGCAGTTACTTAACTATTAGATAACTATTACCTTGTGTTACAAGTCAATAGCATATTATTATTTAACTAATAGATAAGTAAGGGCACAGTTAATAGTTAAGTAGCTATCAGGTCATACTTAACTAAGGACCAAAATTAACACTTACTTAATACAAAAGTAAGGCATAACTAATGGATATTATTCCCTTATATGGAAGTGTTACCATTACAAATTGTTTGTAATTGCCAGTGGCCTCATGATGACGGATGCTGTGCTGCTCTGATCGGGAGCTGAAGCCATTTACTGACTAAATCAGGGATGCAGAGCGCAGCATTTTAGTCCTGGAAGACCTCCAGGTGAGAAAGGATCTCAGCCAAATTCTCTGCTCTAAACTCTCACACCTATAAGTACTGAACGATTTGAGCAGAATTATACGATTACATTGTAAAATGTGACTACCAACAAAGCTCTGTCAGGATTGCTGTGTGTATACTCCAGTATCTTTCTAGAATTGTAATGAAGTACAATTATACCTTTTATATTCTGACCAATGACTATATATGTACTCAGAATATAAAATGATCTAAGCAGAATTCTGCATTCTGACATCCATGAAGACATGAGTTGATGTATAGCCAGCAGGCTTTGTCTAAGAAACTTAACTCCAACTGGAGTGAAAAAGCAGAAAATCAATTGTTCCCTGATGCAGAGATAGATGCCTTGTGGCATAAACACCACCCCTGATCTCAGTGTGGAAGTTGTATGACTGTGTGCTATATTAGGATGATCAGATCCATTTTTACAACCTGTTTTGCGACGTCTGTGTGTCCCAATTGTCGTGTTTCCTCCAGTCCTCGTCTTGTGCTTATGGCCTTGAGATGTGACACAAATGAGAGTGACAATCCTTGATGGATTGATACCTCTAGCAGGCATTAGCAGACATTAGCACAAATTGTTTGTAATTGCCAGTGTCCTCAAGATGACGGATGCTGTGTTGCTCTGATCAGCAGGAGCTGAAGCCATTTACTGACTAAAGGATGAACGCGGAGCGCAGCATTTTAGCCCTGGAAGACCTGCATGCTTTAGGGCAGATAGTATGTAGCTACCAGCAAGCACTGGACGTCTCCTTGTTATTGTCCTGACAATAGCAGCAGGGTGTGTGTGTGTGTGTGTGTGTGTGTGTGTGTGTGTGTGTGTGTGTGTGTGTGTGTGTGTGTGTGTGTGTGTGTGTGTGTGTGTGTGTGTGTGTGTGTGTGTGTGTGCGTGTGCCTGTGCGTGTGTGTGTAGTGAAGGGTCAGAGCAGGTTGTGTCTGCTATAATTAGCTGCAACACCCAAGGTCGTTTTTCAGGGGAAAAGTCATTAGCTGTGTCCTCTGTGTTGGTGGCTGCTTATCTGTTCCTGAAATGAGCAGCCAGGCAGTAGAACGTAATAATTCCAGTCAGATAGGTGAGGACGGTGAGGCGGCTTCATAAACTAAGAAAAAACTTCACACCTCACCTCCATCAGCTATACAGTATTGTATTACCACCTCTCTCTCTCTCTCTCTCTCTCTCTCTCTCTCTCTCTCTCTACCTCTTTCCTCCATCAGCTGTATTAAATGCCAGACGACTCCCACAAGCCGACATGAAGTGTGTGTGCATACCATACCAATTTATCTCTGTGTGTGTGTGTGTGTGTGTGTGTGTGCGCGCGCGCATGCGTGCGTGTCTGTGTGTGGGTTTGTGTGCACCACCATCCTTGATTCACATACAGGCTTCCTATGCCATTGGGATTAGCAATGACACTGAAACTGCCTCCCTCAGAATGAGCGGTGCCAATATCTCTGGAATGAGCGGTGCCCAGCTAATATCACTTTTTTAATTTCTTTTTCTCCATGAAGAGGGATGTGCTGTCATCCTTGTCAGTCAGACCCATGGGTTTTAGCTATAAATATGTGCTTTAGTTATAAACGCAGCCATGAGCTTTACTATGAATTTCTAATGTTCCAATGGTTACCTGCAGTAACGAGGGGGAGAGGAGATGCAGTAAGGGGAGAGGGGGGGGGGGGTTGAGAGCAGTCTTATGGATGTCTGTACCACCTGTACCATACTCCCCTTTAATGCAGCAAAAACAAACATATTATTGCATAGTGTAATACCTTATAAATGGCTTATTTGCGACCAGTCTCGTACATTTATTAATTAGAAGTGTACACAGCTCAGCATGCCAGTAAATACACTTTGGGAGATTGCAGCATTGTGTCGGACAGATCAGATGTTTGGGCTCTCTGATTGCCATAGCTATGTTCTATGGGAGATGGAGAGAGTAGAAAGGGAGAGAGAGAGAGCGAGAGAGAGAAGGAAAGGGAGAGAGAGAGAGAGAGAGAGAGAGAGAGAGAGAGAACATGCGTATGGTTGGCAGTAACACCCAGTGTTGGGATTAACTAGTTACAAAAGTAACACATTATTGTAATGCATTACTTTTTTGAGTAACGCAGTAATGTAACGGATTACAGGGGGAAAAAATCGGTAATATGACCTCGTTACAATGCAAGTAACGCGCACATTACAACACATTTTTTCACCTAAATTTTGTGTGGATATTTTGTTTTCTTTATACAATGTTCACGGATCACCGCGAAATCAGCTATTGCATCTGATAGCCTACGCCCACGAGGAGATTTTAAAGTTCTACGCAGAACATTGAACTTCAAATGGCAGGCTGACAGGATGACCGAACCAGATGAAGATTGCACGTTCTCAAGATGGGCATATGCCCACTATTTTCAATTAATTGAAAATAAGGACGCCTAACGCCAAAAAGCAGCCGCAACTAATGTTTAGAGAGACCAGCCACGAGATGAATCCTTCGAAAATCACGTGGGGGAAGTGTTGAATGCAAGTTCAGACGAGGCGAGTGAAGGTCCTCACAAAGAAAACGAGCTGGACNTTTTTTTTAAAAAAAGCACTGAGCACGGAATAGACACTTTAGACAGTGGGGAAAAAGGTCTTGCATGTCGTTTTACCCGTTTATTTTGTGCTATAGATCGGGCAGATACATTTGAACAAACTCTAAGTGGGAAAGCACCGAAGAAGAGACAAGGGACCACGGCGGATACGCTCTCTCTCTCTCTCTCTCTCTCACCCAACTTCCAACTAAAATCTAGGCTGTAGACTACCTCGCTTGGGTTACTCAGATTTGCCAAACTCTGATGCCGCCTGCATCGATCTCGTTCACAATACAAACAACCAATTCGTGACTGCCTCTTTGTCGCCTTGAAGTCTGCGTTTATAGCGGACGGTGCAAAAAAAAAAAAGAATTGAAGAGTCGCTTATCTGTAGCTACAAAAATCCTATAGGCCTATTGCGACCTCATAGTGCTAACTTGCACCTCACCTACTTTCATACCACTGTCATTCAGGAAGACCATGAACAACGAACAGCACCCCAGTTAACAACTTCATAGAAATGCTGCTACAAATGTCAATATAGCTGAAAAGTAGGCATACATGATAAAGACAAAACTGGAGGTTAAATATTTTGTTCTGCCATCCAGTTGGGCTACACTTCCTTTCAGCCAGTACAGTATATCCAGCATCTCCTCTACCATGCACTTTTTTTTGCACATTCAAATATTAATTTCCACATTCCAATTCGTATTTTCTAGCACTATTCGAACTCGAATTCGAATTTCGAATATTCCAACGCAGTCTCACCCCAAGTAGTCAATTTCTGACTACCTTGGACCAGACGGCAATTTTTGACGTCTTGGGTATTGCTTCCACGTCACATTTTGACTATGTGGCCTAACCCTAAACCTATTCCTAAACCTAACCTCAATGACGTTATGCTGCCACAAGGGGGCGCCTTTGAGGACATAGTCAAAATGTGACGTGGAAGGAATACCCAAGACGTCAAAAATTGCAGTCTTGGGGTGTCAAAAATTGAGTAGTCAAAAATTGACTACTTGGGGTTAGAATATTCGTTGACAGCCCTAGTGTAGGCCTATACCAAATGTGAAAATGCAGTAGGCCTATGCTACAGAGCTAAAGAGGCTGACAGTGAACAGGCGCTGGTGTGCATGGTAAGGTGTGGTAAGAAGAGTAAGGATTAATCATTGTATTGGTGAATCAATGTTAGGTATTGTATGTAGGTAAGACACAATTCCTGAAAATGTTGGTTTTCAGTCGGCAAGCTTCCAAAACGACTTGTGGATGGCCAAGGTACTGTATCATTGTGGATGGCAGGTGAAAGTCATGCCACCTCATAGATTTGCACTGTAGATTGCCAAATCCTTGTTTCCAGTCATTTTGGCTAGAGTAACTAAAAGTAATGCAAAAGTAGTGTAATGCCTTATTTATTTATTTTTTTAAAACGTAATGTTGTAATCTAAGGCATTACTTTCAAATGGCAGTGATGTGTAATTAGTAGTGCATTACAGTTTTTGAGTAACTTTCCCAACAATGGTAACACCTGCAAATTAGCAGAGGCTCTATGGCAACTGGAGACCAGACTGCTGGGTGCCTCTGCTCACTTTAAATGGCCTTGTCACACCAACCACCAAGCTGTATACTTCTGTAACAAACAGGTAACCGTGGCTGACCTGTCATAAGCTTTCTCTTGGTCCAAGGAGGCTAGTCTCATGTCCAGAGAGAGAGAGAGAGAGAGAGAGAGAGAAAAATAGGTAAGGAGAGGCAAACGAGAACATGCTTGTCTCTATGTAACACTTGTACCATGCTCCCCTTTAATGCAGCAGAAGAAAACCATTGTGTTGAGTAATGCAAATGAAATGAAAAACATTATTGTGTTGTCTAGTACCATTTAAATGGCTCATTTGTGAACAGGTTTTTACATGTTTGAATTACAAGTGTGTTTTCTTCATAGATGAGCTTGCCAGTACATACAGTGCAATGCATTGCAGCAGTGTGTGTGAAATATCCTCTTTGTTTGAGCTCTCTGAGTTCCATAACTATATTCTATTGTCTCCTCTCCCACAGCAGATCAGGGTTTCTGTTCATGTGTCAGATGTGTCAGCTGATAGTCGGCCTCCAGCTGTAATTGGGGAAGAACATGAGGGGGCTTTTGGCTTCACATAGCCTCCATTAGCACACAGGCACGGACACATGCCCACACACACATAGGCAAACACACACAAACACAGCCCATGGCATTGAGGACACCAAACCCACAGTAGACACAGCAGCATATCAAATCTTTTTCTTATGTCCTGACATGGCCCGTGACACACACAATAGCCCACAGACAGCACACTGCAGTCCATGCCATTGAGAAGACCAGGGCCCACAGACAGCATAGCTTGTTATATTGGGGGCCAGGGCCCACGGTCGTGTACATCCGTATATATAATGACTCTTCAGGAATGTTCTGAATGCTCAGACTAGGAGGCATGTGTTTCTGTGGATGTGTGTTATTTATTGTTATTGCCCTTTGTGTCCAGGACAAACCAGAGCCCACATCAACCATAGATCATGACATTCAGGACATCATGGCCAACAGCTTATGCCATTGCAGCATTGCCAGGCACATGGTTGTGTCTGTTTGTCTGCACATGTGCAGTATGCAGTATGTGACTCTAATGGAATGTCCCTGGCTGGTGGCCCTGGAAGACTCTTTTTCAGATGGTTTGTTTGTGTTTGTGTTTGTGTGTTTGTGTGTGTGTGTGTGTGTGTGTGTGTGTGTGTGTGTGTGTGTGTGTGTGTGTGTGTGTGTGTGTGTGTGTGTGTGTGTGTGTGTGTGTGTGTGTGTGTGTGTGTGTGTGTGTGTTACCCCAGATTGTCCCATGGTGTCCTTGATGTTGTTTGTGCTGGTGGGTAGAGACGTAATCTAATCAATGGGGGCCGCTGTTGAGTGTGATGTATGGGCTTCATTCATACACTCTGTTGTTGTTGTCCCTGCAAGCTTTTTATGTATATGTGTGCGTGAGTACCTGCCATGCTATTTGCTTACTGCACATTTTAGAGATGGTCAACCGAAACCTCCAGCCCTCTTCAGATGCTAAATTGTCCCTTTGTCCTCAACCTCATAGTCCTCAACTAGACCCCCCCTCCCCCCCCCCCAACACACACACTCCATGCAACACACACACTCCATGCAACACACACACTCCATGCAACACACACACTCCATGCAACAGACTGTAGGTGATGTGGATTCATGCCGACTCCTCATGCATGCTGAAAAGAATATGTTTGGCTGCCCCTTTTATAGCTCTCACACAGTATCCCTTTCTTGTTACAGTGCTTCCATGCAGCACACACATGCACGCACGCACGCACGCACACGCACACGCACACTAGAGTGTGGCTCGGGCCGTTTTTTTCTGTCCGAGCCCGGCCCCCAGCCAACAGAAAAGTGATCCACCCCGACCCGAGCCCGAGACTAATTAAAATGTTTGTGTCTGAACCAGTCCGAAGCCCGAGACCACTGTAATAACAACAGAACCTGTGCGCAAGCAAGATTTTCTATGTGGGCTCCTCCATACTCAAAATACCACGTGATAAACAGCCAGGCATAGTAAGTATAAACACACACACACACACACACACACATGTGACAGCGCACCTTATGTTTCTTTCGGTTAGACCAGAGATGTTGGGTGCGGTGATCAAATGCATGGGAGGGGCGTGAGAGGATAAGACCGGCGAAAACTAACGAATACGTTTTGGATGCAGTCAGCGCGGCTATGGAACATTTGTTACGTTACTGTTAGTGCAAATAAATCCACGCGAGCCCCGTGAAGATGCCGCTCCTTGTCGTTAAGAAGGATGGGCTATAAGTTCACCCCGAAGAACAGTAGCCTGTTCGGCCCTCCAAGAGAATGTCATTTCCCCTGATGTCCATGCGGTCAATATAAAAACAGGAAAGGTTGCACGCGCATAGTTACAACTGTAAAAGTGACAAGAATTAAGAACCTACGTGAAGGACATGAAATGTCACAGCGGACAAAATAGTAACAGGAAACCCCTACCTTAGGCAACTCCACGTAGCGTGTGCGTCTTCTTAAATCCATATTATGCTCCTTGCTACCCTATGCTGGAAATGTAATCCTTGGCGAGCAATGCAGTGACAAACTTCGTCATTTTATGTTCAACATTTAAGACAGCATCGAAGGCATGCTAAAACATGGCCTACACTAGGCCTACAACAAAAGACCACGCGTTCACTGACAACTGTTGATTTGGCGCTTATTAAGAAAGCAAGTTGACTCGGCATTCCTGCTCGGCTGACTGGGAGTGAGCGTCCATGTTGCCGCTGGTAACTGGCGCGTGCATACAGCCAATAATAATCCTCGCACGAGTAGCCTACCAACATTTTCATTTAGGCTATGCATATTCAATTAGGCCTACTTATTTTTTAATCACAAAACTGCCGTTTGCATGAACTGAAACGTTTCCTCTGGTTGCTTACACTTTTCACAATGTCTGTTTGCTTCAAGCCCGAGTCCGACCCGAGTCCGACAGATATTCTTTTTTTTTTGTCCGAGTCCGGCCCGGCCCGTCGGGTTCCGACCCGGCCCGTCGGGCTTCGGTCGGGTTGCCATGCTCTGACGCACACGCACACGCACACGCACACACACACACACACACACACACAAATATCACAGACTCAAAATGCAAAAGGCCTGACTCCTTACTAGTGTAAGTACATGTCATCCCAGTGCTAGTGTAAGAATTGTGGATTGTGACTCTGTCTTTACTGGACCTGCAGGGGTAACAGACTTCATATAAAGCACCTCAGGATTTAAGGGTTTAATATCTCTGTACTGCAGTAGCCATTTATCAGTCTCAGTTTAGCCACATCCCATTTCTTAGTTGGGTGATGTATACATGTACATGTGCATTGTGCATTTGATTGTCTATATACAATGCTTAGAGAGCGTTGAATGTAATTTGATTCTAGTCCAACCCTTTAAGGCCTCTTTTAACATTACAAATGTACAGTGTATGGCTCAGTCTGGCCCCTTGTTGTGAGTACTCTACAGGAATGGCGTGTCTGTCGTCTTGATGTAGTGCAGACCAAACTCTGTAATCTCATAAACTCGTGTCTCCTCAACCTTAAACAAAGCATACATACATATTATGAATAATCTCCAGGAGTGAAATTGAGTTTCGGTCGGCTTGACGTAGTGCAGACCAAACTCCACTAATCCCCTCGGCCTTTACCATTCTCCTCTAATGGAGGATCAACACCAGGATTGCCACCAACCTTTATCATCAGGGCTGTAAAGCACCTTCCCACAAACACAAGAGATGTAAATCAATAAATAATGCCCATAACCTCTACAAAGGCATGGATGTAAAATTCTAATTAATTTAAAGGGTTCTCTTTATCTCCCTCTCCCTCTCTCTCTATCTCTCTCTCTCTCTCTCTCTCTCTCTCTCTCTCTCTCTCTCTCTCTCTCTCTCTCTCTCTCTGTCTCTCTCTCTCTCTTCCCCTCTCACCATCTCACCATGGCTGTAGCACCCAGCCCCGTTGGAAATTACAATGTGGGGAGGCCCATAAAACGACCCAAACAAAAACAAATCAATTGCAGTTAATTAAAAAAGGAGGTGTCTGTAAAGCAGTAAAACCCCCGGCTGATGGCAGACATTCCCCTGCATGCTCTCATTCACCCCCTCCTTCTCTCATTCCTCGCTTTCTCTGTGCACCACTAAGGCTGAAAAGTTGATTCCTTGCTGTAAGGGAGAAAAAAGAAAAGACAATAGCACATAGTGTGATGAATGCTTTGAGGTTAATCAGTCATGTGATGCTTTGAGGTGATCAGTCATGGGACACATCTTGGGACTTATATGACTTACAGGAGTTTTAGCTGGAATGTCGCAGCCCAATCTCTCCTGATCTGATCCATATCATTGGTCAGACAGCAAGCTTCATTTCAACACAGTCCTTATAATGCCTATTTGCAGAAACTCTCAGTCTGACTCAATGGTAAAACAATTGAGGTTTAACTAAGACGTGAAAGTGCCATGGCATTCCCAGCTCTTATACTGTACATGGCGTTCAAGATTAAATTCATAGGTATTAAACTGTGTGTGCAACTGCAATGTCCAATAAGTGGCTGCTGGTGTCTCCTGTCATATGATGGCAGCATCCCAATATCCATTAAAGTTTATTAGAGAGTTTATAATGTTGCACTCTAATAAATGGCATTCCAACATAGAGCTATATAACAGAGTGGTTTTAATGTTGTTAGCTCCACAGTTTACACAAATAGTTCCGAGCCAGAGGAAGTAAAACTGTCCCCAGTGATGGGCTTTAGATGCTGAAAAACACTCGCTTACGTCGGCCACAAACATTCAGAACTCATCCTGGCTATTATCTCATCTATCACATTCAACATTAAACGAACATGACATCAAATAATCCAATCTAACAATATACTGCTCACTTTGCCTTGTAACCCTCCACTCCATATTCTAGTCCATTCTATTCTATTCTATTCTATTCTATTCTATTCTATTCTATTCTATTCTATTCAGAGGTCTCTCTGTCATGATCTCTCATTGTCTCCAAGGTCATCAGTAGGTCACTCTTGGCTAAACCATTGGGTGATACAGCTTCTTCTGGCTAAACCAGTGGGTATTGTAGCTTCTTCTGGCTAAACCATTGGGTGATACAGCTTCTTCTGGCTAAAGCAGTGGGTGTTATGGTCAATCCTGCCTAAAGCAGTGGGTGATTAAGTGTCCTGATGATGATGATGATGATGATGATGATGATGATGATGATGATGATGATGATGATGATGATGATGATGATGATGATGATGAGGACCTCTGTAAATCTCATCATGGCCTCTAGTCTTTACTACCAATGTTACCCAGTGGGTATTATAACTTCTTCTGGCTAAACCAGTGGGTATTGTAGCTTCTTCTGGCTAAACCAGTGGGTATTGTAGCTTCTTCTGGCTAAACCAGTGGGTATTATAACTTCTCCTGGCTAGCACAGTGGGTATTATAGCTTCTCCAGGCTGACACAGTGGGTACTATAGCTTCTCCAGGCTAAAGCAGTGGGTGTTTAAGTGTCCTGATGACGGTGTTTGTCATGATGATGATGATGATGACAGCAGCGCTAGTTGGGGACTCCAAATTAGCCTGAGCCATCTGATACTTCTCTCACTTTGACTTACTTTGACTTATTCCAAAAGGAATTCTCTCAGTATGGCCAGCTCCCTGACAGTCTCCAGGGTGCCAAAACCTGGGTGTCAGGCTTCAAAATCAATGAGGAAAACACTGCCTTATATTCTCATATATTTGACATTGAAGAAGAAAGTGCACCTCTATTTCAACCTCCACTGTCTGCCAGTGACCACATATTGGACATATACCACATCTCTATCTCTCTCATGTTCTTGGCCTATGGGTATGTCCACACTCCTATATTTACAGCAAGTATTTCACTTTTCCACTAGACTTCATTTTTGCACTCGGAGGATCTTTTCTCAACTTATTTACTCATATCATTGACATTTTAGTGGCCGTGACTTGTTTTTTGGGGCTGCAATAAACAAGGTGATCTGTGTCACGCTGACTTAATAAATTAACTTCTGAAATCTCATTATTGGAGTGTAGTGTTGCGTCTCTTGCCTGCCTGGCTCACAGAGTGATTAATGGGAGTCCTGTAATTATACATGCAGTGTTGGAAACCATGCAATGATCTCATCTCCAAGGTTATTCATCAAGTTGTATTGCCAGTGGTGCTCCGATAATGCTTTCCCTCACACTCCAAAATAATGGGCCGTGCTGAGGGGTGTGTGTGCGTGTGCGTGTGCGTGCGTGCAGCAGGGAGGCATTGAACGGTGCCCAAACAATGGCAGATGGCAAAAGTTAGGTTGGAGCCAGATGGAAACAGTTCGGTTTGGGGCCAATCGGTTGCCTGAGTGTCAGGCAGTCTGCCCTGACCAACAGAGCATTGCAACAGAAGCAGATCTGCACCAGCCCACATCCACCACCCAGTGGCATTGACATTGACAGAGTGAGAGGAACATGCAGCCTGTTAGATTTTGGATGTTTCGGAGGAGAGAGACTTGTAGGTTGGCGTTGTAAATATGCTGCAGAATATAATGTCAGACATAAAAACTAGTGTGTGACCTGACCTGAACAGCTGTTTCCATTGGCTACCTTTGCCCACCTAAATATATATTTTTTTGATGGGCAGTGATAATTGTAGATACTGGGCAAGTGTCAGAATCTTAATGTAGAATTCTGCTCAGATCATTCTAGAAAGATACATACATAGATATCTTGACAGAGCATTGTGGATAGTCTGTAGTAGATAGTCATAATTATATAATTCTGCTGAAATCTTTCTGGATTTTTAGATGTAGGATTTTAGAGCAGAGAATTTGGCTGAGATTGTTTCCTCTCCTGGAGGTCTTCCAGGGCTAAAATGCTGATCTCTGCGTTCATCGTTTAGTCAGTAAATGGCTTCAGCTCATGGTATCAGAGCAGCGCAGCATCCCAAATCATGAGGCCACTGGCAATTACAAACAATTTGTGCTAATTTCTCCTAATGCCTGCTAGAGATATCCATTAAATCCATCAAGGCAGGGTGATTAGGCTTCATTCTCAAGGGTGCTAGACATTTAGTGCTGAGTCATCATTTCATCCTGATTGAGATGCTGCTACTCCTCAATTATCTGTGCAGTTTGACTGGAAAGGAAGTCTAAAGTAGCGGTGGTTGGTCTGATTGGCATATGAATGTTTCAGTGTTTGCCAGCTAAGTAATACACTTTTATGGGTTTTCCACTGGGGTCTGTCTGCGAGCATCCAATGCCTTCCTCAATTATCTCTGCAGTTTGACTGGAAATGAAGTATAAAGTAGTGGTGAATGGGTGTTCATATGTGCTTTTCTGGTTGCTGCTCTGGTTAGCAAATACATGTTTCAGTATTTGCCAGCTAAGTAATACACTTTTATGGGTTTTCCATTTTTATGGGTTTTCTGTCTGCCAGTATGTAGTGCTACACACACACCAGAGGAGGGGACTCGAAAGATGGAAATGGAAGAAAAATACACAGCCGGTGGATGTTAAATAATTGTGTTATCTGATCTTGGTGTGTGAGATATCCTCATGTACACTTGAGTCATTATCTTGTTAGCTCGGAGTAGCTGTCTTGTGAAGATAAGGCCTTTAGAAAGTGTGTTTGAGAACACTAAGAAGGAGAATGAATAATACGATATGAACAAAGTCGAGTAATATTACGAGTAAGGGTTTTACCATCATGCTGTTAGGCCTAAATATTATCACTTGTATAATTTCCTTGCCAGAGGTAACAACTTTTACACACAGCATACAATGATTCAACCTCTGCAATTGCACAGATTCATAAACAAGAGAGAAAAGAAAAGACAGAAATAAATATATTTTCTTGTTTTCTTTATAATAGAACTTGTTTGTCTAGGCTGCCCCCCTTTGGGTTGGCCTCTTGGGTCTGTCTGGGAGCATCTAGTGCAAGGTCTGTTTGTCTTGGAATGATCAATATAAAGTAGTAGAGGTTGGGTGTTTCTGTGTGTGAGGGATCAGTCAGTGGGAAGAGTTTATTAATTCTTTATTGCTTTTCTGGTTAGCAGTGTTTGCCAGTTAAGTAATAAACTCTTCTGCGGTTTCCACTGGGGACTGTCAGCGAGCCATAGTGTCAGGTACTATATTGCATTTGTTTGTCAGGGAAATGATCGAGTTTAAAGTCATACCAGTTGTCTACTTGTGTTTCTTTGTTGGTATTGGTAGTCGTTGTAGTAAAGCCATTTTTTTTCCTTTCCTGAAATGAATTGTTCATTTGATCATGTGGATCATACATTAGGTTTTCTGTCCAGTTGGAATATGAAGTCTGAAGTGCCTCATGCATATGTGATGTATGGAATATGCAATCCAGTGACAAACAGCGTGTTTATCCAGCGTCACTGTGTAACTCATACCTCCTCTGAACAGCCTTGGTAAGTCATACAGTAGTTGGTGTTTATTCGAGTTATATACACGTACCTGTTTGGTATTCACAGGCCTCTATCTTGGTGTCTCTGTGTCGTTCAATGCAGAGTGACCTGAGATGATAGCAGTGGAGATAGGAGCTGTGGTGTTGAGAGATTATCTATGGTCCAATGGAGGAGCTGCCAAACTTATTGCTGTAAGATTTAAACTTACAGATATTAAAGGGCTTTGGGAATGAGATCAGTAGGGCATAGAAAAATGAAAAAGAGGTAAAAACGCAAATGGGAGTAATGGGATATAAAAAGATAAAGGTACCTTTTCATCATGACTTCCCGAAGAGAAGCACTGCTGGATGCCTGCCCAGTCAGAGAGAGAGAGAGAGAGAGAGAGAGAGAGAGAGAGAGAGAGAGAGAGAGAGAGAGAGATGAAAAGACAGCTTGACAGCCAGAACTCCAGTATCACCACAGGGAGCTACACTTCCTGTTGTGGGCTTTCTAACTTCAGAGAGCTACAGTCCCTTGTCCAGTTCTCATCAGCTCTCTGTTCTGCTGGCAAGCGTCCACTGTACCTACCACACTGTACCCATGGATACCCACCACAGCTTTTACAGTTGACAGACTTCTACTGGCTGGATTCTCATGGACATACACACAGTTTGATGTCCAAAACATTCCACATGGAAATACATCCAGTTAAATGCATAATCTTCCCTTCACCTCTCCTACACATTATTACAGTTCTCTAGGTCGTCCTCAGACGAGCCTTCCTTAAGCTGGGCTTACACTGTGCGACTTTTGCCCCGATTTTGCCCCGATTTGGCACTCGCACGACTTTTTGAAAGTCGGGCCGAATTCTTGCTCAATCGCAGGTCAATCGTCTCGCATCGTTTAGTGTACATGGGGTGACGACAAGCAATTTCGCCTCACGATTGTGCAATCGCAGGGTCGCAAGAAAATCAAAATGGTTTGAAATTCTGGTCATGGCTTGTGCGTAAATCGCACAGTTAAAGCAGTGCTACGGCCCGATTTGACACATCACATGCACAAATTAATAGGGCCGTGCGATTCGCTGTTAATCGCGACCTCATCTCCACCTCAGGTGCGCATACTCCCTCCGCTGCAGACCGGGGAAACATGCCTGTCGCGTCGTACAGTGGAAGCATTTTGCTCGCATCCGACTGTCGGCTCGCGTACTGTGAGGACGTGAGACGTGAGCTGTGAACTTTTAAACAGTGAAATTCCTTCGTACAGTGTGAGCAGAAGCTTAAGACTCACGAGTGAAAATATCGCATAGTGTATGCCCGGCTTTACAGTTGACAGACTTCAACTGGCTGGAATCTCATGGACATACACACAGTTTAATGTCATCATCCAAAACCGTCCACATGGAAATACATCCAGTTCAATGTAGACTTCCCTTCACCTCCACTACACATTATTATGTCCTTCCCCTCATCTCCCTTTCTCAGTTAAACACCATCTCTCAGGCATTTCCCGCCCCTCCTCTCAATCTTCCTTTTTCAGTTAAACACCATCTCTCAGGCATTTCCTGCCCCTCCTATCTATCTTCCTTTCTATCATTCCCTTTTTTGCTGAAATGAATACACAATCACTTGAGTCTGTTATTTATTCATAACTAGTTGTTTGCTGCATTCATGTTCAGCATGATAAGGGACATTTTCTGAAGGAGGGAGAGAAGGAGAGGGGAGAAATGGGAATGCAATTTGAGGAACTCTAATTGAAAATGGAATGGCGGTGATCGTTAACAAGCTAGGCAGAAAGGAAAGACCAAATTAAATTTCTTCTCCGTGGGTGTTTGTAATGAAAAGGAAAGCCATTAAAAGCCAATGAATTGCAGTGGGTGAGATCGCTTGAGAAAAATCAGCAGAAACGGCTTCAGCTGTTCATATCAGAGCTACATTAATATTCCTAATGGCCCTCAGACAGCAGACAGTGGAGTGGTGATCGGCACCCAGGCACACACATTTACATAACATAATTGGCTTACATTGTCTTTGTTTTTTATGCTTTTATTTCAACTACTCAGTCGGACAGACAGTGAGACTGACAGACATGCAGCACCTTGCAGCACCTTGTGTGGAACTCTGTCACTTCTAAAGGTTTCCAAATATGCCGTCGCCTTAAAGTGACCGGCTGCCATTATGGGCCATGCATCATTACCTTGCAACTCCTCTTTTCAACAATGAGTCAAACTTTACTATTCATCAGGGAACGGCCTGGTGTGGAGCTGAATATCAGTGTGCACCACATTTGAAATCGAAATCTAAAAGTCAAAAACATTTATATGCACTGCCCTAGACTGCCTTTTATTTCACAGCTTCTGTAAAACTAGTGATGGACTGTAATTCCTTTCCACCGCTGTCACAGGGGAATAGTGAAAAGGAAACAAAGAAAAAGATGAAATAAAATAGATGACAGCAGGGGAAGGATGTGCGATATCAGTCTCTTAGTCAGATTGCTCCAGGGAGTTGCTTGTAGGAAACTGAAGCTCCTGAATCTCGACATTTATATTCACACCACACACTCTACTGTAAACACAGAAGAAGCATTGTGATTTCTGTTATCTGCAAAGGAATCACTTAGCCCTGCACACCTACAGTATGAGATAGACCCTGCTGTAAGGCTCTGTGGTGCAGTGTGCTGTATTGGTGAGATACAAAAGGCTCTCTGCATATGGCATCACTTGAATACCCTGTATAGCACTCACACTGATTTAAATAAATTGCAGAGATTTTGCCCATAATGCCTTCCTTGTAGAGATGCCTTCTTTTTCTGCCTCATTTCCACATCTTAATTATAGAGAAATTAAGTTCTCATTTTCACATCTGGTCGGAGGTGTGGAGGGGATTCATGCTGGGGTGATAGATGATGGTTTACTTAAATGAGGAACCCCTCTCTTCACCACACATCTTTCCCTCCTTTTTAAAAACGTTTTTCACAGTACAGTTGGACCTTTTTCACACCAAGTGGGTCTGATATCTACTACATTGAGCAGTACAAATTGAAATAATGGATATGGAATAACCACACCATATTAATATCTAATAACCACACCTTACTAGCCCATTAGATGTCAGCCAAATGGTCTCCTATGGATTTTTCATTAGTATTATAAACACTGCCAGCCAATATTTGGCTATAGCAAGGGGCAAAGGCTAAACCATTATGTAGATTTAAAATGGCCAGGGGCTAGTCAATATGCAGCTATGACATTGAGTAGAGGATGAAGCAGTATGTAGGGCAGATGATAAACCAATTGGTAGCTATCAAAATGGACAAAGGCTAGACCAATGTAGATACTGTATGGCATGGGGCAGGGGTTAGGCCAGCAGGTAGCTATGAGACAAAGCGGATGG
>NC_085863.1:295877-298377 GCF_034702125.1 Engraulis encrasicolus | reverse complement strand
TGCATATACAGTCACAAACGGCCCTCGAGACACAGGTTCCCCACCCCTGCTCTAATGCAAGGCTACGTTTAGTGCATATACAGTGACAAACGGCCCTCGAGACACAGGTTCCCCGCCCCTGCTCTAATGCAAGGCTACGTTTAGTGCATATAATACAGTGACTGGGTGCACAATCGGTTAAATGGGTAGACCCAGGGCTGAATAAGAGACCCAAGAGTAGGATATGAGATTTGATGGCAATTGGTGGGCCGTGGGATTGACAGTTGTGTCAACCAATAGCATTGCAGACAATCCCAAACGGGATGAATGGGATGCGATCTGACCTCATGGAGAGTGATGAGGTCAAATCGTCTCTGTGTGTTGTTTCTCTAAAGAGATCTTAGAACTTGTAGACCAATAGCAGTTCTATTGGACAACGTGTTTTGTGTACACAAGATGATGAGTGCACTACATTGACTTAACTAGACCTCCTGCCTTGGTATTCTTTATTGACTGAACTAGACCTCTTGGTATTCCTCATTGACTTAACTAGACCTCCTGCCTTAGTATTTTTTATTGACTGAACTAGACCCCGTGGTGTTCCTCTGGTGTGATGACCTAGTGTCTCTGGATGGAGTAATTAGTGCCTCTGCCTGGTGAGCAAGGTCAGAGCCTTTACACCACAAGGCCTCTCGTCTCACCCAGACCCGCATTCTTCATGCCGTTTGTTCCGGCAGCACAGCAGCTCATTACAATGTGTGCTGTTTTTCAATGGTCTTCACTGTGTGCCATTTTTAACGGGGAGGGCGCGGTCAGGTTCAATAACCTGAGAGCCATGCTGTGTCAGACAGGCAGCTGTGAGATGTTCATGGTAATCTGCTATCGATCTGGTTATTGACCTGTGACAGCACTGCATTCAGTCCGCCTGCTACTGAGTAGAGAAGACAGCCTTGGTGCTACTGAGTAGAGAAGACAGCCTTGGTGCTACTGAGTAGAGAAGACAGCCTTGGTGCTACTGAGTAGAGAAGACAGCCTTGGTGCTACTGAGTAGAGAAGACAGCCTTGGTGCTACTGAGTAGAGAAGACAGCCTTGGTGCTACTGAGTAGAGAAGACAGCGTTGGTGCTACTGAGTAGAGAAGACAGCAGTGGCGGAACAATTGCACACAGGGCCCCAGGGCAAGGCACTTATCGGGCCCCTTATACCGCTTGCCAAGCTCACAATAGGGCCCCCACCACCAATACGGGAGGGCCCTGGGCCCAGGGGCAAGTGCCCTGCTCGCCCCCCCTATAGCTCCGCCCCTGGAAGACAGCCTTGGTGCTACTGAGTAGAGAAGACAGCCTTGGTGCTACTGAGTAGAGAAGACAGCGTTGGTGCTACTGAGTAGAGAAGACAGCCTTGGTGCTACTGAGTAGAGAAGACAGCCTTGGTGCTACTGAGTAGAGAAGACAGCCTTGGTGCTACTGAGTAGAGAAGACAGCGTTGGTGCTACTGAGTAGAGAAGACAGCGTTGGTGCTACTGAGTAGAGAAGACAGCCTTGGTGCTACTGAGTAGAGAAGACAGCCTTGGTGCTACTGAGTAGAGAAGACAGCCTTGGTGCTACTGAGTGTAGAAGACAGCGCTGGTGTTTAATGCGGTGTGTTGCACGGGCACAGGACTGTGCTGGTGCTACTGAGTGAAGAAGGCAGTGCTGGTGCTAGTGAGTGGAGATGGCAACGCTGGTGTTTAATGCGGTGTGATCACACAGGCATAAGCTTAGATGCACAGGCACAGCTACTGCAAACACTGTGGTATTGTCGTATGAATATTAAATTAAAAACATAACATAAATGTGTGAATTATGAACAGTTCAATGCAGTATGTAGTAAAGAACATCCACATGAAAACAGGGCAGTAGGGGGGGCTGGGACAAAATCATCTGACATCCTCCCCCCCCCCCCCCCCCCCCACACACACACACACACACACACNCACACCACAACATAATGAAATGCCCCCCACCCACAATATAATGACAACCCATATATAATATGAAATGCCCCCCCCTACCATTCACAATATAACGAGAACCCATATAATATGAAATGCCCCCCCCCCCAAAATATAATGAGAACCCATATCATATGAAATGCCCCCCCCCCCCCCCGCCCCCCCCCCCAAACAATATTAGGAGAACCCATATAATATGATTATATGTTCTCTGCCAGTGCTGTGAGATTAACATTGCAGGTGTTTTCCTTGAATTTCGAACAAAACAGACTCAATAAGACTCTGTGTATGTGTGTGGAGTGGAGTGGTGTGGAGTGGAGTGGAGTGTGCCTTTCTTCCACTAAAGTCCCCATAAACAAAAGCAGAGAGGTGTACACACATGCCTAACAAAGTTGGAGAAGGACTGAAGTCTGTGCTGATTGCTTAGTGAAATGTGAGGAGAGCACTGCCAGCTACCTGACTGGCTGACAACATACTGTGTCTGTATGTCAGAGATGTTTAGGAGATTCCCAACTGAAAACTCAGCGGCAAC
>NC_085863.1:288377-290877 GCF_034702125.1 Engraulis encrasicolus | reverse complement strand
TTGAAGTCTGCCATGCCTCTATGTGTTTAGAGGTAACTTGTTTAAAGTGATATTGCAAACTCGTTTCATATTACACTAACCATAAACTTTTATTGAAAGTGATTCAGAATAGAAGCCATGATGAACTACGCACACTGTGGGGGAAGAAAAGAGAAGGGAAGGTCATGAGAAGGTACGCCAGTAGTAGTATTAGTTTGTTAGGGCGGGAAACTAGAGAGATGAGTTTTCACACATTTCTTGAGAGCTTTAGGGCAGGGGTTCCCAACCTTTTCCAACTTGGGGCCCACTTGAAATTTTGTTTGGGGCCCATCTCTTGCCTAATAAACACTACAACTTAAATAAACAGTCAACATCAACACACACAAATATTATTTTGATTTTTACAAAATTATTTCAAGACCCCCTTGGAATACCTTCAGGGCCCACCAATGGGGCCCTGGCCCACAGTTTGAGAATCACTGCCTTAGTGCTGTGAGCGTTTACACCCTACTGTAGCTAACCCAGTAATGCTAAACAAATGTGACAATGCTCATCTGAGAGGTCTATTATTTCGCCATAACTTTTACTTTACATGACAGCTGATGCTCTTTTCAAAAGCAACATATATTTATTGGTTACAGCCCCTGGAGCAGTGTGGGATTGGGTGTCTTGCTGAAGGGCACTTAAGCTATGGATTGTGTAAGGAGAGGTAAGAGCAGGATTCAAACCAGCAACCTTGTGATTTCAAGACCACCTCCCTAATCATTAGGCAACTACAGCCCACAAGAGGCTTTTACTTGAGAGTGTCATTATTTTTTATTACTGGTGAGATCTGAGGTCAGCTGTGATTGTTGATGAAAAGCTCTGGTCTTGAACTTGGCTGTGTCTGTGAGTGTTTAAAGTGATACTGTCCCATTTTTGGAAATAAGCTTATTTTACACCTCCCCTAAGTTAAATAATAGGGTTTTACTGTTCTGTACTTTCAACCGTTCTGGGGGGAAGGCAGTGCAAATTTTACCTCCATGCTAGCAGTTAACATTGAGTCCTATGAGCGGCTAACTGGTCTCATAGGACTCAATGTTAACCGTTAGCTTGGAGGTAAAAATTGCACTGTCATAACTAGAAAAAGGTTGAAAGTACAAGAGAACGGCAGAACCCTATTATCTACCTCAAGGGAAATTGTAAAATAAGCTTATTTCCAAAAAATGGGCCAGTATCACTTTAAATGAACATGATAGGCCTATACTACATGATATGCTGTTTATTGTCTTGAGTGCTTAGATGCTTCATGTGCTGTTTTAGTGCCTTGATTGTGTGGATGCTGCTGGAGCTAAACCACATAAGGCCCAGAGGACACTGACTTGTCTGAGTGCTCTATTATTTAATCATTTTCACAAGAGAGTGTTATTTAGTCATTCTGCAAGAGAGTGTTATTTAGTCATTCTGCAAGAGAGTGTTATTTAGTTCTTATGCAAGAGAGTTATTTAATTTTTCACAAGAGAGTGTAATTTCTCATTATTCAATAGTGTTATTTAGTTCTTATGCAAGAGAGTGTTATTTCATTTTCCACAAGACAGTGTAATTTCTTATTATATCGAGAGAGTGTAATTTTCCTATTATTCAATAGAGTGTTATTTAGTTGTTATTCAATAGAGTGTTATTTTCTCGTTATTCAATAGAGTGTTATTTTCTCGTTATTCAATAGAGTGTTATTTAGTTGTTATTCAATAGAGTGTTATTTTCTCATTATTATATGGTTGTGACGTCATCGGTCGAATGCTCCATTCATTTCAACGGGGCTCCCCAACGTTCGCACGTCTGTTATTTTTCGATAATGGACGGGTTGGTCTATAACAGACCGCTGTCAATGGCAACAAGACTTTTCACTGCTAAAGCGACTTTTCAACAAGACTCTAATCAGCTGCTGTGATAGACAACACCTGTTGTCCTGGCTACCTAGCTGTTAGCGGTGTTCCACAACGGCACTGTTTTGTTTTGCGCAGCAACAATCTTTTGACATTAAAAACTATAATGGCCTAGACTTCACATTAAATAGGCCTAAAGAAATGTCCCCGCCATGTGTGAATCATTTAAGTATATCCATATAATAAGCGGGTTAACTTTCGGCGAGTCGGTCGCTTTGTGGAATAGCAGCACTTCAGAGAGAACAAGACCCCTCCGCTCCGCGTCGGGGTCTAAAGATTCTCTCTGTCGTACTGCTATTCCACGGTAGCGACCTTCTCGCCGAACGTTAACCCTTACTTATTATATGGTTGTGACGTCATCTGCCGAATGCTCCATTCATTTCAACGGGGCTCCCCAACGTTCGGACGTCTGTTATTTTTCGATAACGGACGGGTTGGTCTATAACAGACCGCTGTCAATGGCAACAAGACTTTTCACTGCTAAAGCGACTTTTCAACAAGACTCTAATCAGCTGCTGTGATAGACAGCACCCGTTGTCCTGGCTACCGCTGTCAATGGCAACAAGACGTTCACTGCTAAAGCCACTGGCTTGTAT